>NC_140257.1:13644130-13664130 GCF_949987555.1 Borostomias antarcticus
ACGACATATCGAAGTGTCCTTGGGCAAGACACTGAACCCCAAATTGCTCCCAATGAGCAGGCTAGCACCTTGCATTGCAGCTGCCACCATTGGTGTGTGGTGAATGAGAGGCCTTTACTGTGAAGTATTTGGCTAAAAAGCGCTACTGTATATATTCATGGGTTTCAAACGTAGTCCTAGACCTGCCATATTGGGGACCAACACAGGTGTTTCAATTTATCTGATTGGCTCTACTGCATAGACTCCTATACAGTAGAACTAATTAATTCATTTGAAACACCTGTGTTGGTCCCCAACATGGCAGGTCTAGGACTACATTTGAAACCCATGAATAAGTGCAGTCTATTTACTATTTATCAACTGCTGAACATTTTCCAGGGTGAGACTCAGTGTGTGGCAGCTAATGTGGAAATGTGATTGACATTCTGAACTCTGAGTGCAGCTGTAAGAAGCAGGTCAAGTCTAAATATAGCCCAGCCAGTGGCACCCTGCAAAACATAGACACTTGACCGAAGGTTGCAACACCGCACGTTTGCGTTCAGTCAGACAGCATATTTCACAAACATGGAGGACACCGAGGGGATAGACAAGGAGCTGGTGGACTTTGTCATTCAAGAGAGCCTTCAAGAGTCCTGCAAGTTTCCACTTCCGGCGCCAACCGACGGTCAAGAGGAGGTCAGCGATGACTACCGCAGGATCTTGGCTGCCGTCGAGCGAGGCGATGTGCGTGGGGTTCGGGAGATGTGGGGGTGCAGGCCTGCCTTCAGGGAGGCCGACGGCCAGGGGAGACTCCTCCTCCACCGGGCGGCGGTCCTGCCGCAGGCGCGCGTCCTGGACCAGGTGCTCCTGTCGTCCAGCGAGCTGACCCTGGAGGAGGCGACGGCGGACGGGGAGACGGCGCTGACCCTGGCCGCCCGGGCCGGAGAGGAGGAGAACATCAGCGTCCTCCTGCAGCACGGGGCGTCGCCACACAACACCAACGGCAAGAACGAGTCGCCCCTGCTGCTTGCCGTGAGGCGGGGCTCGTACGACATGGTCGACGCCCTCCTGGCGGGCGGCGCCATGGTGGGGCAGGTCTGTCTCCACAAGTGGACCGCCGCCCACGAGGCCGCCAAGGTGGGCGCTGCCGACATCCTGTCGCTGCTCCTGAGGCGGGGGGGAGGCCAGGTGATGACGTACGACGGGCACGGCGTGACGCCGCTGGGCGTGGCGGCCGAGTACGGCCACCCCCGGGCCCTGGAGGTGCTCATCCGGCACGGCGCCAACGTGAACGCCCAGGCCACCAACGGGGACACCGTCCTGTACGACGCCGCCGGATCGGGGAACCTGGACTGTCTGGAGCTGCTTCTCCAACACGGCGCCAACCCCAACGTAGCCAGCCTGGTGTGCCAGCTCCCCATCCACCGGGCCGCCTACGAGGGGCACTACCTCGCCCTGAGGGCGCTGATCCCCGTCACCGCCAAGCGGGCCGTGCGGCTGTCGGGCCAGAGCCCGGTCCACTCCGCCGCCGACGGGGGCCAGGCGGTCTGCCTGGCGCTGCTGATCGAGAGGGGCTTCGCCGTCGACGCCGCGCTGAGCGAGCACATCTCGGAGAACTACTGCGACGGGCGGCGGAGCGCGCTGTTCTTCGCCGTGTGCAACGGCCACGTCACGTGCGCCGAGACCTTGCTGGCCGCCGGCGCCCGCGCCGACCTGGACCCGCTGCCCTGCCTGCTGGTGGCGGTCCGCGCCGGGCGCTACGAGCTAGTGCGCCTGCTGCTGTCACGGGGTGCGGAGGTCAACTGCTACTTCAGGACGCTCGGGGACACGGTGTACCCCACGGCGCTGCAGTACTGCCTCCGCGACCCCGTGATGATGCGGCTGCTCCTCAACAACGGCTACGACGTCGGGAAGTGTTTCCGGTGCGACCACGGCACCGGCGGCAGCGACGCGCGGGCCGGCGGCGACTCCGACGCCATCTCCTTCTGCGACCTGCTGTCCCTGGCCTCGCTGGTCGCCCTGGCCGGGGGCGTGGTCAGGATGCTCCTAGACTACGTCGCCCACGTCCCCCTGTGCCCCGGCCTCCGGCGCCTGCTGGAGGGGCAGGGGGAGGAGCCGGAGATCCTCGGCATCCTGGGTAACCCGCGGTCCCTGCAGCACCTGTGCAGGCTGACGATCAGGAGACGTGTGACCCCCCGGAGGCTGAGCGACCCCGTCGTCATGGCGACCGCCCCGTTCCCTCCCGGGCTGAAGAGCTACCTCACGTACCGCGAATACGACCTGTATGGAGGGTTCTCATGAGCAGAACCTACAGTATATAGCACTTTACAATGGCCTCCCATTGGGAACCCTCCGATTCCCATGCGTCTACTTAACGGTAGCTGTACATGCACATGCACTACAACTCGATGCACTACAACTCTACTTACAACGCATGAATCCCGTGAATGTGAATCTGAAAATTATGAGTCAGACACGCTGTGTCTGCTGAATGAGGACGGGAGCGTTACATTGAGCCCCTCTTCCTCTGATGTGGTGGAAAGTTCAGAGTGCTCTGTTATGGCCGGGCTTCTGGAGGCACACAGCGAGGATCAGTCCTTCCTCCTGTAGAACTGGAGTAGAACTGTGGCCTTGACATGGCTGTCAAACAAACAGGTTGGCTTAGAGCAGAATCACTCAACTACATACACTTGATGATTAATAATATAAAACTGAATGATTCATATTATCATTAATAAACAAATTAATAGGCCTACTTTCCTTGAAAGAAAAATAAAAAAAGGTTTTTACTTTTGAATTTGACTGTACAGTTGGCTGTTTTTATCATGATCAATGCTTCGTCCTGCAGAATGTGTTTCTTTCTGTGCATGACTTTTGTAAATAAAATGATCTTATGTCGATACAAATAAATTAGAAGGGCAAATCAGCATGAGAATGAATCACTCATTTGTATCGAGGACTACATGTACGGCTTACATTGAGTGTCCACAGTGTTATTTGTATTCATTTTGAATGTGATTTACTCAAGGTGCCATCAGAGGGCGCTAGAGTATAATCATATAGTTACATTTGTTGCAATTTGGTCCACTTATACTGCAAGTGTAATGCAACTTAACAGTCAAGTCACTGTTATATCATGGTAGGCCTACACATACCTATCATACCATGCATTACACCCATGTAACTTTGAAGTGTTACGATTATTTATTAGTAAGGCATGTATTCTACAAAAATGTTAAAGACCTAATATAGTATTGTAATGAATTAGCAGAAAACAGAACGGTTCATGATCAATGTTCATGTCAATGCTATGTTGATTTGAAAGACTTTATTCTTTGCTGCCAGTTCTAATGTGCCTGCGTCATCCGTGTGTGTTCCCACTGACAGCCAATCTGAAGATGATTATTCCCTCATATCAGAATGAGAAGACCTTGAGGTGGAGACTGGAGCCCCTGACCAGAGCTGGACTGTCCCCCTCTTCTGCCCACTGTCTGGGTGTCCATGACCAGGCCACGCCCCTGTCGCATGGCTCACAAGCAGTGTCACAATGAATTAGATAGGAATGCTGAATGAGAGCTTCCTGGACACTGCAGATTCTGTGGCAGGGTTGTCTAGACAAGCGCTTCATACAGGCCAACACTATGTTGTCTATCTTTCTGTCCAGGGGAGATATGTTTGTCTGTCCAGGGGAGATATGTTTGTCTGTCCAGGGGGAGATATCTACCTGTACAGGGTTGCTAACTGATCAGGATTATTTTTTATGTAATTAAATGTTTTTAATTTTCGGTTTTCAATGAGGGGATCAATATAATAGACAGCCTGCCCCTCATGGAACACACTCAGCGCATGGTAACATCAGGAAAAAACATATTCATGAAACTGAAAATCGAGAACAATCAGGGCTACTTTAAATAAAAAGTGCTGCGGTCATGCTAGCCAACCCAAGTTTACATTCTCTCTCAGAGAGCTTGAACTCTGGAGTCGTCATTGAAGGGGAGGAGAGCGGTGGCCTTCGGAGAACTGCTTCCTGTGTCCACAACATTGACCCAGAACCCCTGCACATCTGGCCACTCCCATAAGACACGCATTAGAGTACCCACAACCCCCTGAGCACAGATTGTACAGTAAGAGTGAGGGGCCAAACCCATCAGGTGCCCCTTGCATAGCGTTAGATATGTTCTGTAGCAGATGTTGTAGTGGATTAGTTGGGGATTTGGGTTTTTAGATTCCCCAGAACATTATCCCATACCGCTTGCCAGTCTGTGGCCCTTACCCCCCTGAGGCAAATTGTTCTCTCATCTCAGCCCAGATAGTTTTACAGTTTGACATGAGACGGTCGTAAATGTAAGAAACTGCCCCCCTCGGGTGGTCAAAGACACCACATGGTGGCTGGCTAAATCCGATCCCCGGAGAACCTTGTGTGACCTAAGAGCTGATCTCAGCCTAAGGTAGAAAAGCAATGAATTTCCTGGGATACCAAAGCGAGATATTAAGTCTGGGAAATCTAGAATTGATTGTTGACCTGAGATGTCTCCTGTGTGAAATGTCTGTGTGCCTTTTGGAGACCATGATTGCAGAATGAAGGGTTTGCAGCCTGACAGTAAGTTTAAATGATGACAGATAGGGGAATGCTTGTGCCATTTTGTTTTAAAGCACAGATATCTCTCCACATTTGCCATGGTTTGCTGAGCCTAAGATATTATTGGTCCAAATTGTGAAGCACATTAAGTCTGGTTAAGCCCAGAGAAGGCTACATCCATGAAGAGACCAGTTCTTGTTCTAGATTGTTCTAAGGATGCTTCTCTGGGAGTTTTTACGTCTTTAAGGAGTTCAAGACCAACGACCAATGGTATCATTTAAAGTTTGGGCAGGCCCAGCCACCCTAAGACTCATCCTTTTGTAGGGTTGACATTTACTGTAATGCAACGTTTTACAGTATCTCATTCTAAACAAATTTACTAAGCAGTGAATCAAGTTTATTCTAATACTTTCCTGGGGTTGGCAATGGTAGCATTGAGCTCACAAAGTTGATGCGAGGGAGAACATTCATTTTAATTATGGCAATACGGACCGGTACTAATGATAGAGAAAGAGCCATCCATCTCCCAAGATTGTCCTCAATCAATAGAGGAACGATTATTCTTTGCTATTGTCAGAACACAAGGACTGATCTCAGTGCCTAAACATGGCGTCTTCTGCACAGTGAAACATCCATCCTCCAACTGTCTGCGTTGAGTTACATCCAAATCGAATCGATAATGTCCCAAAGTGCTCTATAATGTTGAGGACATTTGGAAGGGAGTGTTGCTGAGAGAAACATGCATGTGTCGTCAGCATGCATAGAAACATAGAAACAGAGTGTGTCGTTGGGTTAACCAACATGCCCTGCCGTATGTATTGGACTAATGGTTCTAAATGACAAATTGAATATTAAAGGTGAGGCAGGCCTCTGTCTGGACCCACAAGAAAGCCCTGAGGTCGGAAAAGTTTCCTCACATGGAGACCCTGACAGAGGGATCAGCATATAACACTTGAATAATTTTGATAAAATTTGTACCAAACACACATTTTCCCAAAATGTTTCCACATCTCCGTTCCAGATGGTCGAACGCCTTTTCGCCGTTGAGGAATAGAAGTCCACTGGGTGTGCTTGTCTTTTGAGTTTCAGAAATAATAGGTAGGACACAGCAAACATTGTCAGATGCCAACCGACCCTTAGGAAACCAGTTTGGTCTGGATTGATCCTGTGACCCTCTCGAAGCACATAGCAATGACTTTAGCATAAATGTTCATATCGACTTGATATGATTGGGGATATCAGCCTGTAGCTCGAGCAATCTTGAGTTTTTTTTTCTTCCAGATTGTCAGAGAAAGAGTGGAAAAGAACCTGGGAGAATTGGTCTTCTGAGATGTATAATTTACCAAACAATCACTTAAAGTTATGTTGGCTGTTTTGGAGAACAGCCCTTTTTCTGGACAGTTTATCGATGAGATATTAGATTTGTTCTCTTGCTGCTTCAATGTGGCAAGAAGAAGACTTGGTTTACTGCCATTAGTGTAGTATCAATGCTTTATAGTATGTATTATGAAATAGGCCTGCAGTACATCAAGTCTGGGATGGAGAGAATGTATTCAATCCTTGAAAACCTTGTATGGGGAGGGGAGAAATATGCATAATCTCTGGCAGTTATATCAACCAGACATAAATCCCCAAATTATTCAGAGCCCTGGAAGCACTGATCAGGATTCTGATATTCTCTCATTCTTGAGGAGCTGAGTAGATGTGCATGTGTGTTGTGCACCTACATGCTTGTGTGTGTGTGTGTTGTGCACCTACATGCTTGTGTGTGTGTGTTGTGCACCTACAGTACATGCTTGTGTGTCTGTGTGCGTACGTGCGTATGTGTCTGTGTACTGTAAGATGGGTTTGTAGGTACAGACCTACAATATTTGGCAGTATTGCAGCTATTCTAAACCTGCTGCAAAGTGATCCACTTTCCTCCACACCTTTGGGGCCAATTAGATGAAAGCTGAAGGAATGTAACAGTATGACAGAACAGCATTTAGGGTCTACTGTACTTCAAAGACACGCTCCGTTTGGAAATCCCCTGTTGATTTACGCTCATTGATTCTCCAGTTTACGTAGCTATAATATTGTATACAATGAAAAGGGGTTCAATGAAGAGGTTATTAAGTAACATTCTGAATGTCACACACACACACAAACACACACACGTGTGCAGATGTGTTACAGTAGGTGTGAAATATTACAGCTGGCCTGATCTGACATTTATCCGTTTGGATTTCCTCCCGCGGTCGTCTGGACTCAGACGGCACCTCTGACAAATAGCCAGCGGCTCTCCATTTTATTTGGACGCAGTAAAAATCATGTTGTGGCACAATATAGAAATATGTGCGCCTGTTAGGAGCGCAGCGGACTGCACTCGTGTGATTGGGACTAACTGGATATCGGGGGTCGATAACGTGCCCAGCCACCCAGTTCAAAGCATTATAGCCTATGAATTTCTCTCTCTATTTTGGTCCAGTGCTGCTGCAGCACATGGCACTGTCCATTATAAAAGGGAAGAGAACACGTGTTTCCTTCTGGCTTGGTTCATTAAAGTATAGACTTGGTGGCGACATGCTGAGAAGAAAAAGAGTATCTTCGCAGAAGTGAATCCCCGTCGAGTCAAATCTGACATCTTGCTTCACCCTTCGGCTGATGCTATCTCCAGTTTCTGCATTTATTAAGATGCTTTTTGACGAGGCCCTTCTCCCCCGCTGTAGTCTGTGGAGCTGCGCTTCTCTCTCAGCTGGACAGTCTTCAGACCGGACCCCGAGGAGAGTCTGATTATGCCGTTTGATCAAGAAGGGCTCCCCAAAGATGAGCTGAGTTGAAGCGCTCGGTTGTAGATTGGTTCTGCTTTCATTTAGCATGACTTGCACATACAGTTGCCAGTGGCCCTAGCAGTGTCCTTCTTGGAAGATCTCTTTGATATGCCCACGTGGAAACACGTACAGTAGGGAGTTATAGTGCATCATACAAATCCATATGCAGCTGTCAATGTCATGTTCTTCATGTGACATGTAACCCCTGAGGGTAAGGAAGGTTGGGTTGGCTTCCGGTTCAGTCGCGTGCGTTTGTTTGCAGGACGGGAGAGGAGGGGTGTAGCATGGGCCGACAAGGAACCCTTTGTATTTTTGGAGCGGATCTTAATCACTGGGCGGATACACACATTAAAACAACATTTGGCTGCCCATCTATCTTCACTTCATGTTTGTATTCTGTTAGATTTACCACAGCCTGGTTTTAGGAGGCCGGACTGAGAGTCTGCGATTGCAGCTTCAAGACCCAGCCAAGATGGTTTTTTTTTGTGTGTTTTTTTTAGAACGCTGGCTTTTCATTAGTATGAGGAGTCAATTCAGCTTTAGATGGATCGATATCAACTTTAATTTGCTGTTTTTGCAAGCAATATTTTCTTATCTCTCTATGCATGTAAAACAAAAATAATATCGATGTAGTTGTTGGAGCACTGGGTGGATGGATATAAACACCACTACCAGTGCTGCTGTCATGGTGAGAGTGGACGTATTTACACTGAGTGAGTTCAACCACTTCGACCTGGTTACACCAACAACATGCTTTCATGGGTGGAGTCTTGTGCTCTGATTTTATTTGCTATTTTTCAAAGAAATTTTGGGGATAAAAAAAATTTGATGTCAATTTACCATGAAGCACCCACCAAAAGCCACCATATCTGGCAGTTGTTCAAAAGCCTCCTTTAGCATGTGTTGTCATATGTTTAAATTATTCATCGCAGTTTTAATAGACAGGAATATGGTTATATGGTTTGACAATATGAGGGAAAATCCCCAAATTAATTTCAAACATTCATGCATATTTAATGCTGGGTGCCAAGACTTCACACAGCAATATAATCCCAATATGCACCCAGGTCGTTATGGCTGTCATATGCAATATGCAATAATTCCTCCCTGTACCTCTTTGGGAACCAAAACAGCTTGTCGCTTGTGTGAAGAAAAGAGATTCCAGAGACGAACCCCAGAATTTAGAATCCCTGGGTGTGTCTTTGTTCTTGGCAGCCCATAGACACAAGTTGTTAATTCTGTGACATGCTTTGATTGGCCCGCTATCCTCTGCGCAGCCTTTAGCCTGTGGCCGTGTAGAGAGTCATCACGACTCCAGCAGACCTGTTGACAGTGCACAAGTCCTTATAGGAAAAGATAGGCTAGAGAAAAGCAGGGCGCTATAGAGAAATACGTGAATTAATTCCCTTAGTGCTTATCTAAGCAAAAACTGACCTCATTAAAGGTGCACTCAAACAAAGCATGAAATTCTATCGTTTTTTTTTCTCTCTCACGGACATTTTTAATTAAAGACTTGTTTGTTTGTCTTCGGTAACGTACGATTGCATGAGTGATCAGAACTATCCAGCGGAGGGGACCTCATAAGACAAGGCCACATACACACACTGTAGAGAGACACACACTGTAGAGAGACCAACACAACCCAGCGGCTACACCACCTCAGCGAGGCTCGCTCCACAGGGAGAGATAAAGCCAGCCGTCATAAAAGGGGCCACAACTTGACTTTATTTGCATCTTAAAGGGAGGGATTCTTTATTAACATTTAATGGGAGGGGAGTTGGGGGGGGGGTTCATGTCTGTGATGAACAAGTGGAGCTGACGCGCCATGGATCACAATTCCTCGCCGCACCTGGACTCATAGATCATTAATTAGCCTAGCGGTCTGGAAATGGCGGAATCCCAGCATGCTTCTCTTCCTAGTGAGATGAACAACCAGGAAGTTCCTTTTTCAAAGGCTGAATTTGAATGGAATCTGTGTTCCTCATCCAAGGTCTTGAGTGTTCTGACGGAGGGCGTCATGTTATTGATGCATGTCATGTGTACTGCGCAGTATAGTTCATACAATACAACTTTACTCCTCCTAAATTGTTACCAGAACAACTGAATATACAACAGAATAAGCGGAGTGTAGTATTCCTGACTTGGGCCTCCTTCTCTTTGCTAGCCGTGGAGCAGACGACGGGGTCCCTCGTCCTGCAGGCTGGGGGGTGTAGGGCTTCGAAGTAATGACCTCACCCTTGGAATAACAACAGTGTGATGGAGACCGCGGCGCGCAGTCGAGAGCTCGGCTCCGACGGTTCGTTCTTAAGGACGACCGGCGCATTTGTGTTAACTGTTTGTCCTGCTCCGTCTCCAGAGACCTTGGTTTATTTTTTTTAAATATATTTTTTACAAGCCGTAGCCTACTATTGGGGCGCTGCAGGTAAATACTGAATAGAGCTGAAAATATGTTCCTCTTCACCACCAAGTGGAAGTTTTATAGTTGATAGGCCTAGTAACCTCGGTCTATGGGACTGAACCATTGTAAACCAACACATAGGCCCTTTTTAGCAGTACCTTGTTTATTATTTACTGTAGTCCGCATTGAAACCTCCTTTTGTTACCAATCTCAGCCCCGCTGTGCTCACCCACACGTTGTCCATGGCTTGGCTCGGCCCAGTTCGGTATGGCTTGGCTCGGCCCACTTCGGTATAGCTTGGCCCGGCCCACTTCGGTATAGTTTGGCTTGGCCCAGTTCGGTATAGTTTGGCTCGGCCCAGTTCGGTATAGCTTGGCTCGGCCCAGTTCGGTATGGCTTGGCTCGGGCCTGTTCGGTATAGTTTGGCTCGGCCCAGTTCGGTATAGTTTGGCTCGGCCCAGTTCGGTATGGCTTGGCTCGGCCCTGTTCGGTATAGCTTGGCTCGGCCCTTTTTGGTATGGCTTGGCTCGGCCCAGTTCGGTATAGCTCGGCTTGGCCCAGTTCGGTATAGCTTGGCTCGGCCCAGTTCGGTATGGCTTGGCTCGGCTCGACAGTTTGAAAAGGGTACTGGTGGTGACAGGCTTCCACCATGAGAGCCAGATGATTTTCACGAGTCTCCAGTGGGCTGTTAGTGTCCATTCATAAAAGAGTCATGACACATTTACAGACGTCAGGTAAATGACACGTCGACCCTGACCCAGCGGCAATGTAATTCAGGACACGGATAATTAACTGAAGATCGTTTATTACCTTGTATGGGGTGTAGGCGCTGATTTGTGTGTATGTGTGTGTGTGTGTGTTTCGGTGTGTTTCAGTGGCCTGTCCAATATTGTATGTGTGTGTGTGTGTGTGGTGTGTGTGTGTGTGTGTGTGTCTGTGTGTGTCAGAATGCAAATAGATGTTAATATTGAAATCCATCCACTGTGACCTCAGGCCATGGCCTTGCATTGATGTCTCAGATGGCTGTGCAACGAAAA
The DNA here is from genome assembly GCF_949987555.1 of Borostomias antarcticus. NCBI lineage: Eukaryota > Metazoa > Chordata > Actinopteri > Stomiiformes > Stomiidae > Borostomias > Borostomias antarcticus. The sequence goes on from NC_140257.1 coordinate 13,654,934, forward strand.
CATTACGACTCCAAATCCCTATCCCAATACTGATTATTTTATAGCATCAATCATCTCCAGTCCCCTCTTGTAGGCTCATTTGACACATTGGCAACTAACCGAAGCCATATGAAAGCGAAACGACCGCGTAAGATGTCCATTAAGTGACTTGGTAGTGCCGTGCGCAGTAGAAAGGTTGTGGAGTGCTTGCTGTCTGACTGGCTGCCAGGATGCTTTTCCGATATGCTTCTGGCTTCTTCTTCCTCTCCAGGGAAGCCCTTGGCTGGGTGTTCTGGTCTGGCAGCGTTGCAGCCTTCCTCTGGCTGCTTCAGAGCCGGCTCCCCGGGCTCCGCCGGTGAACGGGCAGGGCCTTATCTCCCTCAGCGCTCAGTCACCTGGATGAGGGAGGATGTAGCCGCGGGGGAACGAAGACGCCTGGAAGAAGGGAGCTGTATCCCTCGGTTAGACGATCACGTGTCCTGGCTGGAGACCGCTCGGAATCCTTCAAGTGTTTTCTGGGTTGTGGGCCTGGAAAAAAAAGAAATGTATCGAATAGTTTGTAACGATCCTTTTGTTAAAAGCAAACATCTTACGGGATATGCCTTGGAATTCGGAAGCCGTTTAACACTAGTTCTGTGCTGTTACTGTGCTGTGGCTATTTACAGTGTACATAAGAAGTACAACCCATGCTAGATGTTTGCACTGTGACCCACCCAGTGTAATCCTGTTGTCAAGTCTTCTACACTGAATTAATGTTCAGGTGATGTTGAATGTTTTATAACAGTAACATAATCAGAAGTCTTTCATTAACACCTTTTCTTGGAGTTTCCATGGAAACAAGCGCCCCTGCACTTGTGCTGATGTGTTTGAAAGGATGCAATGAATGAGAATGGCTGTGTGTGTGTGTATGTGTGCATTCATGTGTGTGTGTGTGTGTGTGTGTGTGTGTGTGTGTATGTGTGTGTGTGGGTGCGCGTGTGCCTGCACATGTGTGTGTGTGTGTGTGTGTGAGAGAGAGATAGAGTTAGAGAGAGTAGAGTAAGAGTGCATGATGCGTGTGTATGTGTGTGTGTGTGTGTGTGCGTACTGTATGTGTGTGTGTGTGTGTGTGTGTGTGTGAGAGAGAGATAGAATTAGAGAGTAGAGAGTAAGAGTGCATGATGCTTGCGTGCATGTGTGTGTTTGTGTGCGCGTGCATGCCTGCATGTATGTGTGTGTGTGTGTGTGCCTGCGTGCGTGATACAGTAGAGTTAAAGAGAGTAGAGTGTAAGTGTACATGCTGTGTGTGTGTGCATGTGTGTGTGCGCATGCGTGCCTGTGTGTGTGTGTGTGTGTGTGTGTGTGTGTGCGTGTGTGTGTGTGTGTGAGTGAGATAGTTAAAGAGAGTAGAGTGTAAGTGTGCATGCTGTGTGCGTGTGTGCATGTGTGTGTGTGTGTGCGTGTGTGTGTGCATGTGCGTGCGTGTGTGTGGTGGGTAAACATGTCAGAATAAAAGACCATGTTTACAAGAAGGGATCCTCAGTTATGAATAGTCTGGTTTATCCCTCTTGCCTTTTCAAAGCCCACCAAAACAAAAAAAGACCCCTCTCAGCGCTGGCTGTCCACTGTGGAATCCTCACTATTCCACCCATCTCCCGGACAGCAGAGCCAAATTACTCCCTGACATTTCACTGGTATAAAGGAATTCATTTGACCAATCTGACTGCCCTAAAGCCCCTGCTATATCCCCCTATTAACTCCCATTCAGGGCATTTCCTGTGTAAATCTGAAGACTTGAGTAATAGGACGTCAGCTAGTCACGGATGCTTTACACGTATGTCCATTACCCACATCCTTGATCTCCGCTGCATTATTTATTCATGTCCTCTCCCCGAGTCTCCCCCTCAGCTCAGCTCATCCTTCTCTGTGCCATGACAGCCGAAGCAGAAACAAAACAACCCAGCGTCGACTCTCTCTCGCGCCGTCCGGCGTCTCTCCGGCGTGATAGAACGCCACGCTGCGCTGCCGCTCAATCTTGCCCCGCGTGGAAATCACCCCCCCCCCCACCCCCCCCCCCCCCCGGGGCACCTCCCCCGTCTGAATTAGTTTAGCCGCCCGCGGCTGCCTCCATCTTAATAAGTATGTTGTTTATGGGCCCATAAGCAAAATGTTGCCGGCACAGCTCATTACTGCTGAGTGGGGAAAATCCCATGAGGTCTGTCTGCCACACAGTTAAAACCAATTCATATCTCTGGGCTTATGGCAGTTTCAAGGAAACACACATATTGTAAAAGAGAGTTATAGCGGAACTGTTTCACTTGTACTATTGAGTATTTTGACTGGTGCACTTCCAGCTAAGGTTATGGTACTTATGGTAGCACAGATAGCAAGCGGATCTGGGCCATATACAGGCCAGATCTGGCCCTTATGGCTTAGTTCCGGCCCATATATGGCCCAGATCCGCTTGCTATCTGTGAGTTATGGGCGATGAAGGTAAGGCTCTGTTGGCAGTTTGATTGGTTTAGACTTTGCACTGCTAGTTTAAAAATATTGACTTAGTTGAAACAATCAGATACGAGAATGTGGTTGGTAACTATATTTTGTTTTGCCGAATATGATCAGTATTGTTGAAAAGTGGTTTGTTTGGTGTTGAGGGGTTAAAGGTGACTCTCACACTAACCCACTTAAGTCCCCGAAAGATGTGCTATTCTAATCACAAACACTTAGAGGAACTGTCTACTTAGCGTGTCGTAGATCCAGAACATACGGAACTTTTCTTGGAAGTATGCGATGCACCACAGCGGATTAAACGCTGTCATTAGGTACAGTACAGTATGTGTGCTTCACTGAGCATCCCGAGAGATCTGATGAAAATAATTACTTTGTTTAAAACTTTCCTGTACTATTTTCTTTTGTATGACACTTAATTGAATCTTATACCCGGAGGTGAAGCGTCACTCTAGATTAGACAGTCAAGGCCAATAGAAACCTCCGAAATGCTCTCACTGGCATTCTGTTCTATCTGCACCATAAAAAGACACGACTACTAATCTAGGCAGCGTCAGCCCAGATGATCTGGAATTGATTGACAGCGCCCGAAACTAAAATAATTGGCTTTAAAATACAACAGCCAATTAAAGGAACTCACACACTTTGGTCTCAAGGACAATAAAGTGTCTGGCTGTGTTCGCTTGTTGGGGATTTCATCAAATCTGATATAAGAGCAATGGACGTTGTCGCCTTTGTTGAAATGTTGTCTAATCAAGAAAAGCAATTACTTCCCTCATCATTCACTATGAAAATCTTTTATTTATTTTTAAAGACATCAAGTGTGAAGAGGATTCGTTTTTACTTTGGTCCTGCATCTGTGGCTATTGAAGAAGTGAAGAATAACCAGGCTCACTGAACCTGAGACGAGGATTCGCTTTGTGTTCGCAGAATCGTTCAGAGGACGACACTTCCAATTCTTCAGAGGGATTTGAAGACAAGATATGACATCTAGTACAGATAGAATCTGGATAGATACTGTCGTATCCATAACTAAGCACATCAAAGCACAGCATACCACAGCACAGCGTTATAGTGTATATCGGCACACACACAGCAGTATGAGTCAGGTGTGTACTAACGCTGACCCCATTTCCCATCCCCCTCTGGGAGGGTGTCGGTGTTACGAACACAGCAGAGGGTCTGCTTAACATGAAACCCCAACCCTCAGGCCAAGAATGTGTAAAAACTCAAAGTCCCAGGATGAGAATCAACCAGCAGCATACCAGACTACACGGAGCGATGGTCTAGATATCCATCTCCTGAGTTGACTGTTAATTATTGATCGTGAGAACAGAATATCACTCATTCCTGCATTTTCCTGGCAAACTAAATACAGTATGCCATTCCTTGGATTCCATCAGACCTATATGTTGTAAGAGTTTCTGTCTTGGCTCTTTTCCCAGTGGCCGATGAAAACCAAATAGGAATCATATTTTAGAGATGTCAAACCTATTACTATCAAAGAAAGTAAGAGTCCGCACACTGTAGCTCCCATTAAGATTATTTATGGACAAAAAATATATAGAAGTGACGTTTCAAGCGACAAGAGGAAGAGCGTTGTCTGCGGAAGAGCGTTGTCGCTCGAAGCGTCACTTCTATATATTTTTTGTCCATAAATAATCTTACGTAATGGGAGCTACAGTGTGCGGACTCTTACTTTCTTTGATACATATGCTTTTTTAGTCCAGCACCTGCCTTATTAATTATTTTGGGATGTGCACGACCCACTTCTGATTTGGAAACCTATGACTATACACAGGCCTTCGTGAATGGAAGCGGTTTGGGAGAACGCTATGAAGACTGTGAGTTTGAGTTAGCTTGGCGTTCCCTTGGTATTCCCTTCCTCTATGTGAACCAAAGACTGTGGTGCACGGCTTGACCAGACGTTTGAGATATCTAATGAGACTTAATTAACCGTATAGAGACTGATTGCGCTTTGAATCGCAGGCTATTGAGAAACTCATTACATGCATTTGAATAGGCGAAGAACCAAACTGATGAGCCTTTCTCAGAGTCCTCTCTCTGCCGAGGGCTGCTTATCCAGAATGGCGTCTTTGTCTTGAGTTGTTCATTGAAGTCGGGTTTCAAAAAGGCCTTGAAATTTCCATTTAACATGAGCGATATTTTTTTTTTTGTTCAAAGAAAACCTGTCTGCCTACAGTGACGGGTATGACCGTCCCTTTAAGAGAGCGTCCTGGTACTGATAGGGGGGATGTAGCCTCAGGTGTTGTGAGTTGCAGTGAAAGCTTTTTGTTTGGTGTACTGCTCAGAAACAGTCACTGTTTGCTCTTTTCTTGCAAGTAGCTGCTTTCCCTGTTTTCTTGGGGTAGTTTGGGAGAAACAATATTTTGCTGTAGGATTTGTCTGTGCACCTACTTAGCTGTAGCTCTAACACCTGCCGTTTACGCACAGGTGGCGTGCAGTTATTTTGTGTGTATGTGTGTGCATTCCACAGGCATACCTTGTGTGTTTGTCTTTCTGGAGGGTAAATACCTTCTGCCCACAAAGGGCAGTTAATCACTCATCTGAGGACAAAGGATTTACGCAATTGGTAGTTTTAATTGCAGTAGCAATAACAAAATAAAGTTGTGCTTCTAATTCATAGTTCCCTTGTAGTGTTTTACATTCCACGGCTGTTTGATAAATAAAACAGTGAACCTGTGGTCCCCCACACGTGATGCATGTCCCGATCATGTACAATCGCTCGGAGTGACGTTATTGATCAAAGGTCAGTCTCAGACAGTGAACGCGGAAATCCAGAACAGAGCTGGGCTGCGTCCAATCCATTCAGAGAGACTCCTTACTTCACAAGCGCGAGTCTCTCTCCACGTGCCTCAATGTCAATCACGGAAGTAAAGAGAGAGCTGCTCTGCACTGGAAAACATGACCTTGCCATACTCTATCTCTGATAGAGTCTATCTATAATATATATATCTATAACCGCCCCAAGTCCCTCTGTTGGCTGCTCACGGCTCAACACGTCTTGAGGAGATGAGAGCATGGATGAAACAAAACTTCCTTAAGCTTCCTAAACTAAGACAACCATTAAGAACTCACAAAGAAAGGGGCCAGACACACTATCATACCTACATTTTAGAACACAGGGTTATATAACTTAGTAAAGGAACACCAAATGGCAGAGAGGAGATGGATCAGAACTCTAGGCCTCATTCATCAATATATTCCTAAGTTCTGTTCTTAAATGTCTTTCTAAGAACGTTTCTAAAGAAAGTGCCCCTCGGATTCATGGAATCATGGCCGCACACCCGAATCAGCATAGGTACAGCCCCTTATAAGGACATGCAACCACTGGGTCATGGTCAGATGTCACTTCTCGGTATGAATACCGGTCATCCGTGCCCTTCGTTCGCCAACTTTTCGGTAGCATAATGGTTAAGGCGGGTTTGTGTCAAGTCAGAGGACAGCAGATAAAATATATTATAAAGGATACAAATATTATTGTATTGCAATCCTATAATGTTATACAACTGTAGATTTGAAGTCAGTGCAATCACAAATGATTTTAAATGAACGTGTCTTTTGCAATATGTCCGTAGCCTACAGTACTTAAGACTGCTCTTCCGTGTTTATAGATTCTGTTCTTATTTTCCAAATGTGAGAACAATGGTGAATGACAGAATCTTCTTGGAAACAGTGTAAGTGGAGATTAAAAAGAAATGCTTCTTAAGAAATTCTTAACTATGTTTGTGAATAAAATCCATTGATCCCTTAGAACTGAAGGAAAAATGTTGACTCACCTCTACAAATGTATCCATCTAGTGGCACAAAGAAATCCAGGCGTTAAGAGTCCTTGTGCACTATGAATTTTGAAAACAAGCACCTAAAAAGCTCTCTTTTTAGCTTCTCAGCACCTCAAGCTCTGAACTCTGTGGATTCAGAAAGTAGACAGGATAACGAGGAGAATAGACTATACACACTTTCAAGAATCTTGCAACTCTTTGAAAATCATTATTTTATATCTTATTTTTGAGATTTCTGATTCTTATGCCCCAAAAAGAGAATTCAGCATTCATTTGATTAAATTACAGGTACATATAAAAACACCTATGCCTAATCATTTTTTTCTTCACTTCTAACTACAACGTCCACCTTTATATTTGACACAATTCATGATTCATCCCTAAACAGGACACAGAGTGCACCATACTTTTGATGTTGTGAACAGTGCTGGATCAAAAGTCAAAAGCTTTGGAACTGTTGAGACAGTGGCTGAGTGGGAAGGGTTTGTTTGAGGAGAATCCCCCTTGAGTCACCCAGTCAGTTTCCCATCATGCCACATTCACCCCACCCCCCTCTGCTGTGGTACCCCACGATGATCTCATTCTTGGTGAGCTCATCTTCGTCTCTGCAGAGTTTTCCGGAACGCTAGACCCCTTTTGAATCCAGAGTGAGTCCCGGGAAGCGCGCAGCTCTCGGGTGACTAGCGCGGCCTAGCATCCCTCCCAGGATTTCACCCACTTCTTAATTAAAGGCATAAATTTATCTCTGTGTTTCCGCGGGAACAAGCCATTCTCTGCAGCAACACGATCATGAAGGCAGAATGATGAAAACCTGCATTTCTTTTAGCGCTTTGCTGGTGTTCCGCAAGGAATCCCTATCCTTAGAGTGTGGGAACATTTACATATTCCTTTGATGAAAGAACACATTTATTTGGATATTATTTGCATCAGTGGAAATAGGAAATATATTGTACTCAAAAATCAAAAGGCAGTTGGAATCTTATTCCAGGTCACATTGAATACCTGGGTTAATAAAAAGTGTTATTTTACTGTAACTTTAATTCATGTAAGAATATTTGGTTGCCGGTATAGCTGGTATAGCCCTAGTGCTGGTTCTGTCTTCCATGGTGAGCCAGGTGCCGGGGAAAGGCAGATTCTGAGGCATGCTATTTGTAGGCTGATCCCTTAGTACTCAAGAAAATTTACATCTTCTTCAATAGACATGCCCCCTTATCTTTCAACATTAGACACATTTCAACGCTAATGACTCATCAGCTAGCTGCTAATAACCTCATAAGTGGCTCCATCTTTAATTGGATGAGTATACAAGATTAATTAATTAGCAATTAGCAGGTAAATTAGATTAGATGCATATTCATGAAGCATCAAATCCATTCATGGTCCATTAGCTTCTAATAAACACGTCAGTAAATCCAACATGTTTAAATATTATCGATTGTTTATTGTAAGTTGACTGTTGCATTGCTTTGTTTTAAAGCTAAAATATGTAACTTCTGGCTTAAAGGGTAGACTCTAGAGGGTTATGGTTTGAGGGTTTGGGTACGCCCATACTTCCAAATAAGACCACAGAAAAACCTGCTGTGTTGCTGATGGAATCTCTCTCAATATATCATAGCAATATATAGATAAGTCATGCTTAAAACGCTCTATATTGTAGCCTCAATGAATGGTTGCAATAAACGGTTGCAATTTCAACGTGTCTATGTGAATTTGACAACGTGTCTATGTGATGTGTGTGATTTCCCCTTGCCAACATCAAATAATCTTATGACTAACAGATTTGGGTGCTGACAGCCCCAAATAAAAGATTGATTCTGATAGGCCAGGCTGCTGGGATTGACAGCATTCCGGAAAGCTGTGCATCATAGATAGATGGATCGCGCTCAGGTCTGTTGCTTGGGGAAATACTATTTCCTGGATGGACCCCCTTATCTCTAATGTCCAGCAAATACTCTGCCCCAGCCCAGATGGACCCGAGATGACACTGTGGCTTTATGTCCACAGTAGGATATTAAAGTCTGATATTGGAATGGAGCCATGGAATGTGTACCATGTAGCCTAATGATCAGGATACAGTAGCAGCAGCTGTACTGCACCAATAGAAGCAACTACACCTGAAAAAAGTCAGCTCTGAGTGTATATATAATCAAAATGAATAATTTATACACATACACTATGTGTGACAATATTTCAACATCTTTCCTTCAACGAAATTCTCCCGACCCCCAGTTTCCCGTTGTCGACGTGTCGCGCTGTCAAGTGTCTGAGCGGCCCTTCTTTGCTTATATCCATACATACGTCGCTCCCGAGACCCATAGCCCTCCGGCGGCTTACGGTGTTACTATGGCGACGGCGGGATGCACTCATGCTTAATTCCGCCCAGCTGCGTCCCCGCCGCGCGTGGAACCTCTGGGGGAGCGAGAACGGGAGGGAGAAAACGGTTCGGGGGGTGAGGGTGGGGGGCAGAACAAGACATGCTGGAAGAGCTGCTTATTAAAAATATGTTGAATCCCCCAACATTCAGTGACTTCAGTCTATTCACCAAAAGAATCTGGGTGTTGGATTGAAGTTTGAAAATTCAAGAAAAACTGTTTATAGAAAGGACTTCATTTCGGCATCTTATCTCCCAAACATAGCAATAATCTAAAAGGTGACTAAATTCAGATGATATATGATACGTTGATCTTGGTGGGTGTCTGTTTCTGAATAGGTGTCCACGCGTGCGGGGGGGCGGGGGTGGGGAGGGTGGGGGTGTAGGTTGGTCTCTGGACATGTCACATGAATCAGGCCAATTGTATGATAGGCTTTCATGCCCGCGTCTCGTAAACATGAAGGTCAACACAAACAGTGGATGGAGACATAAATGGGTCGTATATATTGTAACAAGGCCGAGAGGGGTCAGCGCAAACATGACCTCGGGTCCGGCCC
>NC_140257.1:13669130-13714130 GCF_949987555.1 Borostomias antarcticus
GCATCGTTGATTTACGGACCCTTATTGGAATTCCTTTACGAGAGAGAGAGCCACAGAAGGATGTATTTCTCAAGAGTTCCTGAGTGATAGGCCTATTACAGATAGAGATCTGGAAGGCTGGGACTATGAATCATTGTTATGTTAGGGAGTGAGGTTGAGAGAAAGTTGGGGCCCAATATTATGTAATACTCCAGGGTAGCCAAGCTAAGCTGCCAGATACCATGGGGAGTTTACCTCAATGTCTTATCCTCCAAGATGAGAGACAGGAGAGTTTATCCAGGGTCTTATCCTCCAGGATTGTGTTGTAAATGATACAGGGACCTGGACATGATGATGCCATAGTCCAAGTCTGAATATTCCCTTATCTTGTTAGATTTGTGTTATCCTATCAATTTTTGGTCATATACTCAAGACATTACAGCTAAAAACATTGACATTTAAGAAGTCAAATATTGATATCAGTCTAAAATGGCATTTGTGAAGATGTGTTTAATGTGAAAGTTCAAGTGATATTTGTCTAATCTGGTGCTTTGTCTAAATGTGATGTTTTTTGGTGCTTTCAAAATGGACGCTTGTCAACTCAATTGCATGAAATGAGGTCGCAGGGCATACCCTACCGATCCAAGTTGGCTACATATCCCACAACCACCTGTTTTCATATCCAGAACATTCACTGAAAAGTCCACGTACACACATGTACACACCCGCACACACACACACACACACACACACACACACACACACACACACACACACACACACACACACACACACACACACACACACACACACACACACACACCTTTCAGTTGCGCCAGGCTCACAAATATCACCAAGCCTGTGAGTAACACTGGCATTTTTTGAAATCCCCATTGGTGTCACATGTCAACTATCTTTGCTGTGAAACTTGCCTTCTGCTCCAGGGTGTTTACCTAATGACACACCTGGCTTTCCTAGAATAGTACTGTTGTACACCACAGACATAACATCCGTTCAACATTGTGTTTTCCTTTATGGCTTGGAGACTTTTGGACTGCAGCACATAATGACTAGCATAATGCTAGTCAGAATCAGATTTATTTTCGCCAGGTACGTAGGTTTTCACATATACAGTACAAGGAATTTGCTTTAGACCGTTGATGTATACCAATAAATAGACAACAAATAAACAGACAGGACAGTGCAGAATACAATAGTGAGGAAGCAAATACAATATGATCCTATGCAATGCAATCCTGTAATCAAAACAAAAGTAATGATTATAAATGATCCTGCAGAGTCAGTGGGAGACGCGGGACTTGTTGATGAGGCCGGTTACGGTCAGGAAGAAACTTTTTTTGTTCCGAAAGGTTTTGGTCCTGATGGACCGCAGCTTCCTGCCGGAGGGGAGTGGCTCAAAGAGTTTGTGACCAGGGTGGGAGGGGTCGGCCACAGTCTTTCTTGCCGCCTCAGGGCCCCAGAGGCGTGTAGTTCTTGGAGGGATGCTAGGTTGCAGCCAATCACCCTCTCAGCACAGTGGATGATGCGCTGCAGTCTGGCCTTGTCCTTGGCTGTGGCAGCAGCGTACCAGATGGTGATGGAGGAGGTGAGGATGGACTCAATGGTGAAGGTGTGGAACCCAGATAGCAAGCGGATCTGGGCCATATATGGGCAGGAACTAAGCCACAAGGGCCAGATCTGGCCTGTATATGGCCCAGATCCGCTTGCTATCTGGGAAGTGTACTATCATTGGTGTAGAGGTTTACCACCACTGGTGTAGAAGTGTATCATCATTGGTCTAGAGGTGTACCATCATTAGTCATTTTGACAGAGGCAGATCCTTTTATGAGAACTGACTAGGAAGGGGTCGACCATTTAAAGGTGATTGCACCTCTGTTTAGTATGATTGAGAAGTTATTTACACATCACAATGTTTACTACGCTTGTTGTGCATGAGGACGTTCTTTTGTTACCTTTAAACTCACGAGCAAAGTTACCTTTGTGCTACATTTGTTTTGCCATTCCTCCCTGAAAGTCTGACGTTGACATTTCCACAACTATTTCTAACAACTAAGAAACAATGCAAACTATGACAGCGTATCCTTGAAAATGAGGCTTAGGGTCGAATTTACATGATTTTCCCCCCCTGTTAAATGACTAGTCAGATCTTGGATCCTTTGAGTGCTTTCACGTAATTTGCCTCTCGTAATTCGCGTCGTCTTTTTTATCTGTTGTCCTCAAGATAGATGTGGACGGGGCGCTTTGTGGCGAGGCATTTCATCTTCGAATCCCTGAAAATGTTAAGCTGTTTAGTAAGTGACAATGATCAATAATGACTGATGGCTGTAATTACAATCGTTGTAGAGACCTTGCATTAAAAACCTTCAGAGGCCTCCACGAAATAATGCAGAGGCCTCTCATTCGAGGGCATGTACACTGAGAGCTCTCTCTGGTGTCATTAATCTCCATTTGGTCTGACTACAGTTGTGAACTATCCGCCTGGCTGGCTAGCACTAGACCATTTACAGTATGGCTCATCAACGTGCACTGTGCCAGGAAAAATCTACATTTGAGAACATAAACATTGGAAATGTTGGTAAAGCAATGGACATGCACTGACCTTGGTCTGCAGACGAGTCTTGTTTCGCATAAGTCTATCAAGTCTCACGCTGGTGTCGAGGGTAAAGTTAATTCTCCAATGACGTTAGAGGCGTTGTGACAGCACAAACACATTCTGCTAGAGATTAGCTGATTGGGTCCATTGTTCTGGTTCACTTTCCCATGACACCTAAAATCCCCTCACTTCCTGTTCCCTCCTTCCCAACACACCTGTCACCAGATAATGTAATGTGTGTGTGTGTAGGTTTAGGTGTGTGTGTGTGTCTGTGTGCGTGTGTGTTTGTGTGTGTGTATTAATTACCAGGTCTCACACAGTCCAAGGACAAGACGGGAGAAGCAAAGCATGTCGCTGAGTCACTCTCCCTCAGTCTACCTGAGACCTGCTCTCTCTCAGTCTCTCCCTCAGTCTACCTGAGACCTGCTCTCTCTCAGTCTCTCCCTCAGTCTACCTGAGACCTGCTCTCCCTCAGTCTCTCTCTCAGTCTACCTGAGACCTGCTCTCTCTCAGTCTACCTGAGACCTGCTCTCTCTCAGTCTACCTGAGACCTGCTCTCTCTCAGTCTCTCCCTCAGTCTACCTGAGACCTGCTCTCTCTCAGTCTCTCCCTCAGTCTACCTGAGACCTGCTCTCCCTCAGTCTCTCTCTCAGTCTACCTGAGACCTGCTCTCTCTCAGTCTACCTGAGACCTGCTCTCTCTCAGTCTACCTGAGACCTGCTCTCTCTCAGTCTCTCCCTCAGTCTACCTGAGACCTGCTCTCTCTCAGTCTCTCCCTCAGTCTACCTGAGACCTGCTCTCTCTCAGTCTCTCCCTCAGTCTATCTGAGACCTGCTCTCCCTCAGTCTCTCTCCCTCAGTCTCTCTCTCAGTCTCTCTCTCAGTCTCTCCCTCAGTCTCTCTCTCAGTCTACCTGAGACCTGCTCTCCCTCAGTCTACCTGAGACCTGCTCTCCCTCAGTCTACCTGAGACCTGCTCTCTCCCAGTCTCTCCCTCAGTCTCTCTCTCAGTCTACCTGAGACCTGCTCTCCCTCAGTCTCTCCCTCAGTCTACCTGAGACCTGCTCTCTCTCAGTCTACCTGAGACCTGCTCTCTCTCAGTCTCTCTCTCAGTCTCTCTCTCAGTCTACCTGAGACCTGCTCTCCCTCAGTCTCTCCCTCAGTCTCTCTCTCAGTCTCTCCCTCAGTCTACCTGAGACCTGCTCTCCCTCAGTCTCTCCCTCAGTCTACCTGAGACCTGCTCTCTCTCAGTCTCTCCCTCAGTCTCTCTCTCAGTCTCTCTCTCAGTCTCTCCCTCAGTCTACCTGAGACCTTCTTACAGGGTGGACGGTTCCCGGCGCCGTACAGCACGGCCAGCGCTGAAATATCCGTCTGCTCAGTTACTGTATGTTCTGATGGTGAGAACATCTTCTCCCCACTCTCTTACCAATTAGCTCACCTCCCCAGTACACACACACACACACACACACACACACACACACACACACACACACACACACACACACACACACACACACACACACACACACACACACACACACAGAGTTCCTAGTGTGTTTTGTTCTTGTCCTCTGCTTTGCTATGGAATTTCATGTGCTCATTATAAATGAGAATGTTCATTAATGCGATTTAACTTGAATGAACTAGTTCACAGCGTTTAGAGGACAGTACTCTGTGTACAATTTGTAAACCTGAGTTGAGTATTAAACCTCATTATGCTGTACTTGTGTTCAATGTGTCTGCCTGTTCAATGTGTCTACAACATTTTAAGACATTTTAACTGCCCTTCCTTGGAGAAATCACTGAGCGGATCTGACTGGATTAGTAGCAGCTGTGTCGAGAGACATTTGCTTTCACCTATCCAATCATGTGAGATCACAGATGACCTCAAAGACGAACGTAAGCATATTCTGAGTATTGAAATGGTGCCTTGGTCTTCTAGTGGTCTAATGGCAGGGCTGTCTAATATCTTGAACAAGCTGTACTGAGCATGCTTGGTAGTCTCACGATGTCAACATGTGAGATGAGATCCTGGTGTTTATCATGAATGAGATGATGCTTTCTGGATGCTTGTTTGTGTTTGTTTGTTTATGGTAAATGGTAAATGGACTGCACTTACACTGTATAGCGCTTTTATCCAAGGTGCTTTACAATGGCCTCTCATTCCCCCATCCACACACATTCACACACATTCACACACATCCACACACATTCACACACATTCACATACCAACGGTGGCAGCTGCCTGCTCATTGGGAGGCACACATTTACATGTGTCTTCATTCTTAACCCAGGTTTTGAGAAACAGGCCACAGGCTTGGTGCAGTGAGGCGTGCTAGATTGGAAAGGTGCACGTGTGTGTGTGTGTGCGTGTGTGTGTGTGTGTGTGTGTGTGTGTGCTCTGAGGAGTTCTGGTTCAGAGAAGAGATGTAGTCTCTGTGTTGCTCACAAACTCATTGGAGCGTCCAGCTCGTTCATACAGTACGCTGGCAAATGTCCACCCATCTCATTTATTCCATTATGGGGCTGATATACTCTCCCTCTCTCTCTTTCTCTATCTCTTCCTCTCTCTCTATCTCCCCCTCTCTCTCCCTCTCTCTCTATCTCCCCCTCTCTCTCCCTCTCTCTCTATCTCCCTCTCTCTCTGACTCTCTCCCTCTCTCTCTCTCCCTTTCTCTCTCCCTCTCTCTCTCCCCCCTCTCTCTCTCCCTCTCTCTCTCTCTCTCCCTCCCTCTCTCTCCCTCTCTCTCTCTCCCTCTCTCTCCCTCTCTCTCTCCCTCTCTCTCTCTCCCTCCCTCTCTCTCTCTCCCTCTCTCTCTCTTTCACACACACACACATGCTGCACACACACACACACACTTCAGCATTTCATTGCAGTGTAGACATACCCTGTACATATGATAAATGGATCTGCTTGAACTTGAACACACACACACACACACACACACACACACACACACACACACACACACTCACACAGAGTACAGATACATATGGAGGCACACAGTACACATACTTCTCTCTCTCTCTCTCTCTCTCTCTCTCTCTTTCACACACACACACACACACACCACACACACACTCACACACACACGGACCTCACACACATTCACAAATCCAATTAAATCAGGGCAGTGGATTTCGGAACTCAGTGCCAAATAGCTGTGAATGCCTCTGTGACCAGCACAATGTAGACAGCTGATGGTGAGATTATAGCTCTGGGCGCTGCGTTTTCGGCTGGCCTGATCATGCTGTATTATTAGAGTTCTGTTGAGATGAACAGATTCATCTCTGGACGTAATTTGTCATCATTCAATTACCAGACGGAGACTGCATACGGTTTTTCCATTCACTTTTTAGAAACACACTGTGTGTGTGTGTGTGTGTGTGTGTGTGTGTGTGTGTGTGTGTGTGTGAGTGTGTGGGTGTGTGGTTGTGTTGTGTTTTGGAGTAATCCCAGCTCTATAAGCCTGGGCCACCATCATTCACAATCATTCGACAAAGAAGACTCTCTCTCTCTCTCTCTCTCTCTCTCACACACACACACACACACACACACACACACACACACACACACACACACACACACACACACACACACACACACACACACACACCGTCATCTTCCTACGTGGTGGAGCGCAAATGAAAAATGGAACAATGTGAGCGTGAGTCGTCAGCGGGCCGCGCGGCGGGCGTGCTCTGTCTGTGAGCTGGGAGCCTCTCCCGCGCCGAGGCGCTTTGTAGCTCATCCCCTGCCCGCCCATCGTGCCAATTACTTGACAGTTATTGTATTATTCTGTTTCAAAAAAAGGCCCCCAGAAGCAAAATAGAAGAGTGCTTCTCTGGCAGTGGTGAGCGGCCCAGTCACAAACCCACTCAGCTTCATAAGAACTCCAGAAATCAAACACCATCCAAATGACACATTGTTTACTGAGCTCTAACGTTGGGCTTTTGGGTGGCCAGATGTGTGTGTGTGTGTGTGTGTGTGTGTGTGTTTGTGTGTGTGTGTGTGTGTGTGTGTGTGATAGAGGTGATAGGGAAACGTGTCAGAACTGAAGCCTAATTTAATAAACAATTAATCTTTGGGCCCTTGCTTGTTCTATGTAATGGAGTGATGTTAATGTGTAGGGCAAAAGCACCATGTGAACGCCGCTCATTAAGACAACAAGGCATACTTTTAGAGTGAGGGAGGGGATGAGTAGAGGGACTGTGGAAGAAGCAAGGAGAGAAGAGGGTAGAGGGTCATTTATAGTCATATTCTGTAAATGAACTTGTTGGGAAACAAGTTTGATAGCGGAAGTGAGATGAACTGAGTTGAAAGTAAATTAAAAGACTTGGCAGACAGCATTCGGGCTGGTGTAATATTCGGGTTGGTGTAAAATGTAATGAGTATCATTTATAGCCTGGAATATCCTACATGCATGTTGGCCTAGCCTCAAATGTGACTTCCCTAAACACTTCTCAGCAACACAAAGGAAATTCAAAGTTAGTTCAAGCCGGGATTTCAACACTTCCCCTCCATTACATAACTGCAGGAACCTGCATTTTTACTCTTGCCGACGCAAACGTTGACCATCTCATTGGTGTGCTAGCTCTTATCTACAGTATTCACCAGTGAGTGGACAAAAGAAAAAATAACTTTTAAGTTTAAGAGTTATTTTTTTTGAAGCAGAATGAACCAAAGATTGGAATACGCTGTGTCCTCAAACGGAATTGCTCAGTAAATACCTTTTCAATATCATATATCTCCTAACCATGTCATGCGGTCTTACCCATGATGCAGTGTGACAAATCAACCTACGGGTCAACCAACTGCTGAATCAATTAACCCTGTATCAGTATCCAGATATGTTTAGCCTGGGAGGCTAGGCTAGTGAGTCTGGTGTGTCTGGTAAACACTAGACTAAGCCGGCCTTCTTGTTTACATTGAATAAACCAGTTTGTGGCAGTGCCGACCCTTGGGATCCCTGGGAGAGATGTGAAATAGAGCTGTAAATAAGCTCGCTATGGGACCTTAGGTAAACATGGCCTGTTAATCAGGTTCACATCCTCTCCATGGGGAGAGAGAGGGGGGGAGAGAGAGAGAGCAGGGGGGAGGAGAGAGAGAAATGTACTGGGGGGAGCGAGTGGTTAGGCTCTAAATGAGCTTTTCTGTTCAATCTCCATGTGTTTCAGTGTGAAGTATTGGTGTACTTACTGTAGCTATTTTGTATCTATTATTACCTCTGCCCAACCGTCAAAGTAGCAGGGTGAGAGGTTATGTTTTTGGTCGCATGTGTTGGTTGGTTGGTTCGTTTGTTTGTTCATTCTATAGCTGGATTACCAGACCAATTTTCACATAACTGGGTGGAGGGGTGTACTAGAGGACAACTTAGAACCCATTACATTTAGGAGCAGATCTGAATCACTGGGCAGATTCACAAATTACAAGGAAACTTGTCTCTCCATTCACTTTCACTTTTGAATTTAGGCTCAGGTTTTTGATGCTGTGATTTGTGATTTTGTGCAATCACAGTGCCTTCTGTAGTGATAGAAATAGTGATTATGTAGTAGACTAGATGTTGAATATTATTCCATTTTATATTTAATTGTGTTTCGTGATCTTTCTTATATGTCATAGTGACAGTTTTGTGTTTTTCGAATAGTTTGTAAATTATGTTCATAGTTTAATAAATGTGTCAAGATCGATCTATTATTGAGGTTTTATTGTACTCTATCCCGACTAAATGCACTCTGATATCGTAGGGAGAAAGATCCACCAGTGAAATATTTACTCAGGCTTTCTCATCCACACCCTCTCTTGGGTCTCAGTCAATGAGCTTGTAGATCATTTCAAGTCTAAAATTACAAATATTATTGATACCATTGTGTCCACTAAGGTGAAGGTGGTCTCTGGTAAGAAACGATCTTCACTGATCAACCATAAAACCCCCGGAGGACAGTATACAATATCTGAAATCCTCCTCCTGTTGCCTTGATATTCTGCCTACAGGCTTTTTAAAAAATGTATCTAATGAATGGTCATCAAGCCACTCTTAAAAAATAATAATCTAGACATCTCACAAATGAACAATTATATGCCCGTATAAAACCTCCCATTTTAAAGTAAAATCACTGAAAAAGCAGTTTTTCAACAGCTGAACAATTTCCCGGCACTAAATAATTGTTTTGATGTCTTCCAGTCAGGATTTCCACCACACCACGACACTGAGACTGCTCTTGTTAAGGTCTTCAATGACATCCATTTAAACACAGACAATGGCAGAATTTCAGTCTTTGTACAGTATTACTGGAACTCAGCGCTGCATTCGACACGGTTGACCACAACATATTACAAGGCCGACTGGAAAACTGGCTGGGAATTTCTGGCACAGTGCTAGACTGGTTTGAATCCTACTTGAAGGACAGGGACTACTTTGTGTCTATAGGCAATTACAAATCTCAGTGGACAAAAATGACCTGTGGAGTTCCCCAAGGCTCCATTCTGGGGCCTCTTTTTAACATTTACAGTATGCTCCCACTAGCTCAAATTATGGAAAACAACAAAATATGTTACCATAGCAACTCAGACAACACACAAATTCATACCACCATATCGCCAGGGGACTATAATCCCATGCAAGCGCTGAGTAAGTGCATTGAACAAATCAACGATTGGATGTGCCAGAATTGCGAACAATGTGAATTTCAACAGTCACATTAAGACAATTACAAAGTCAGCCTACTACCACTTGAAGAATATATCAAGGATCAAAGGATTTATGTCCAGTATCTGGAAAAAACTTGTCCATGCGTTTATCTTCAGTAGGCTCGACTACTGTAACGGTGTTTACAGGTCTCTCTAAAAAATCAATCAGACAGCTGCAGCTGATTCAGAACGCTGCTGCTCAGATCCTCACTAAGACTAAGAAAGTGGATCACATCACTCCAGTTCTGAGGTTTTTACACTGGCTTCCTGTCTGTCAAAGAATTTACTTAAAAATACTGCTGTTGGTTTATAAAGCACTGAATGGTCTAGGGCCAAAATATATTTCTGATCTGCTGCAATGATCCATCTCAGGTCATCTGGCACAGGCCTACTTTCTGTCCCCAGAGTAAAACAAAACATGGAGAAGCAGCGTTCAGTTTTTATGCTCCACATATCTGGAACAAACTTCTAGAAAATTGCAGGTCTGCTGCAACTCTCAGTTCCTTTAAATCAAGATTGAAGACTTTTCTTTTTGCAGCTGCTTTTTATTAAATCAAATAATTATTAATTCATACACTGCACTATAACTTTTATTCCTGTATTTTATTTTTCCTGCATTTTGATTTAAATGTCCTTTTTTTGCATTCCCTTTTATGACCTTTTATGTGTTTCGTCTTGATGCTTTTAATGTCTCATTCAAAGCACTTTGAATTGCCTTGTTGCTGAAATGTGCTTTACAAATAAACTTGATATGCCTTGATCTACAGGTGTCAGTGCATCACACATTAGTATCGCTTCCTCCTGCAACTTGCCCACACTGGCATCATACCAGGTCCTCTGCATTCGCGCATGAACACCTGCCATAAACACCACTGCCAGTTATGCCACCAAAGAGCTTACTCTTCGATTGTGCAACTGGGCGATATTTATACTGAAAATTGAGTTAAATGATTTCAACTGGGTCACCCCGACAAAATGCATTAATGGGAGGTCTGTGCTCTCTGAGTACCCTAGCATACTGTGCATGTGTGTTCAGTTTTGGTCTTGATTGAGTCTACTTTGTCTTGTGTACAGTATACTGATGCTGTAACAGTGTAATCCCCCCCCAGGGTAAACCTGAAGAAAAAAAGAAAGATTATTTCCTGTTCCTGTGACCCACCTTCCATTTCTTTGTCTTTTTTGGGGGACGTGAGTGTTATGTTGTACAGTATGGCCATACTACTTATTTTTCTTTTATTTTGTTCTATTCGGTAAGGAGTTTGTAATCTGTATTGTATTTGTGTTTCCATTGTGATAATATGGTGCACCTGTATATATTTGTCCAATAGGCTACTCACCTGACTAAGTACATGAGGTCATTTCCTGTCTATGTTCTATATAAGTGTGAAATGTTTGTCTTGATGTCAGACACCCCGATGAACGCGTAGGTGCATGTTTTTAATTCATGCGATGCATTAGCCTTTTAATAAAGGCTTTTAAACGTTTTCTGCAACCAGAGTCTCTTGGTTTCAGCTTTTTGTGCGTGGCGACGCACCAAAGATAGCAAATGTCCGGTTGTCCTTCCCTCCCTCCTGACTCCTGGAGTAGAATTGGAAGCATTGGAACTGATGTGTCTAGGCGACAAGACCTGTCTTAATTTATCAGACATTATTTCGTGTCATTTCAATTCATAGTTATTTCAGTGGCATGACTAGCTTCCGTCCTACCAGTACTGAACAGAAACAAGCCAGCCACGCACATAGGCCAGACTGGACCTGGCCTGGTTTGATGTACCTACCTACTGTGTCTATGTTTACAATAGAAGTGAAGGGCATTTAATAATTCTATTGCAGCAAACACTGACAATAGCACTTGAAGTGTTGTGCTCTGAGTCACACGACTAGATAGGATCCTGTGTAAACTCGAAACTTGATACTAGAAACGAAATGATTTACTGTGATGTAGTTTAGTATACAACATGACATGACATATGACTGTCATGAATATGTCTCTCTCTCTTGTCATTATCACTACTGTGAATAAATCTTTCAGTCTGGGTCTATCCAGTCTGACTGCTACGAGCTGTTGAGGTATGCAGCTGCTCTTTGAAATGGCACCTCTGAACCGGAACTTTCTGGAAGAACCAGTCGGCCACCTCAACCCTTACCTGGGACGACCACTGCTTCAGGCAGGGGCGGTGACAGCGCGTGCCCCTCTGAAGTTAGGAACATTGGGGTCCGCTGAGCTATTTAGTGCCGGTGGCGTTTTGGTTTAAAGAGACGTTAACTGCCTGTGTCACCAAGTTAAGCTGCTCTTTATGGAGACAACGTTTCTGCTCTGTCTGGGTCAACTCACGTTCTGGTTCTGTTCCAATGCAGAGTTTCGGAAAAGAAGGATGAGAAAACTCAAGTCATCCTTGAACATAATTGGATTTTGAAAGTGTGTGTGTGTGTGTGTGTGTGTGTGTGTGTGTGTGTGTGTGTGTGTACAGAAGTGTGGACTTTTTTCGGTGTGTGGTGTGTATATTTAGGGGAACGTTGTCTGGAGACGGGGAATGAGGATGGATGGAGTGGCAATTACTGAACAGGGATATTCATCCAGTGTGAAATTAGAAAAGAATCACTAAAAAAAACTCCCACAGGAACAATATCTAAAGAGAAAGTAGTTGTCATGGTGACAGGTGCATTTAAATGAGGTCTGCTGCTAACCTAGCGTTGAGGGTGTTGGGGGAATTTGTATGGATTTTGTGGTGAAAATTCTTTCTGACCTTGATGGAGGCTAAAAGGATCATCTCTTTTCAATGTCTTGACAGTCAGCTCTTAGTGGACATTTATCTCTGTTCCTATAAAAGATGTTGCCCCACAAGTTGATTTGCACTGTGAAGCTATTAGCGCTTTAAGCTTTTTTTTCTCTCTCTCTCTTTCTCTCTCTCTCTCTCTCTCTCTCTCTCTCTCTCCCTGTCTCTCTCTGTCTCTCTCTGTCTCTCTCTGTCTCTCCCTGTCTCTCCCTGTCTCTCTCTCTGTGTGTCTCTCTCTCTGTCTCTCTCTCTCTGTATCTATCTGTCTCTCTCTCTCTGTCCCTCTCTCTTTCTCTGTCTCTCTGTCTCTCTCTGTCTCTCTATCTCTGTCTCTCTGCCCCCCCCCTCTCTCTCTCTC
This sequence comes from Borostomias antarcticus, assembly GCF_949987555.1. Classification (NCBI taxonomy): domain Eukaryota; kingdom Metazoa; phylum Chordata; class Actinopteri; order Stomiiformes; family Stomiidae; genus Borostomias; species Borostomias antarcticus. Next base: position 13,681,548 of record NC_140257.1, read on the forward strand.
TCTCTCTCTCTCTCTCTCTCTATCTCTCTCACTGCACCCCCCGCACCCCAATTTCCTCATGATAAATCTCTCAACATGATGTGTATTAATAATCTGTAGTGGTGATAAACAGTCATGATGAAAGCTTAATGATACTATAGCACTATTTAACCCCCCGCTAGAACACAATGCCTTCCATGTCCATCATTCATAGGGTGGGTCAGCTGTTGAGAGGCTCATTTGTATGTTGAAGGCAAATAAACTGCATTTATTTTCAGATAAAACTCTTTTTACTTTGTGATGAATTGAGTTTTTTTTTTGCCCTGTGGTGTTGTGGTTCTGCTGGTACTCTCCACGGGCCCAAGATGAACTGCTAAGTAGACAGCTGAAATGACAGAAGTTAAAGGTCCATTACACTCCTTTTCAACAAGTCAGGTCTCTGGGGTCCCCAAAACATGTCTATGAATATTTTTGCTGGAAATACCACTCAGATTAAACATTCATGCCACTATACCCCTTCAGTCCTGTTCTTAATGGGCTGTTTCTGCGTCTGTATCTTTAAACACATTTGTTTTCGATCAACACCATATAATCCCGTAACCTGAATGCACCGCTCTGAGGCTATTCTTTATTTCTTTATTGAACTTCTAAACTGTAAAACGTCAGTTTCTCTGCGAGGGATTCTGGCGGAAAAACATCTGACCCGCCGGGCGGCGGGTCAGTGGTACAGCCCGGAGCCCTGGCGGCAGACCTTCAGGGCTAGGAGTTATGTAACCGTGGGCCCGCTGGACGAAGAGGAGGACATTCCTCACTGAGTTCAAACTGCAGCGTGAATGGATAATAGCGGCCTTTTATCAGGGCCTCGGTAATGAGCCTTGACATCACAGACAGGGAAGTTGGGTCGACTCCGAGAGTTGGGGGTGGTGGGGGGGGGGGGGGGGTGATTCAGGAGAGGGGGCAGCTGTGGCCTAAGAATGTCCATCCATCAATCTCCGATCCCAGGGTCTCAAGCCAGCCTCAGGCCTCCTGAACCTGCCTCCCTCTCTGGGACTCAGCCAGCCAGTCTCTACGGTGGCATGGTGACGTACAGGCCTGGATGGAAAGGATGAGAGGTTTTTTGGAGAGGTGCTCTTTGGATCTAGTTCTGATGGATACTGACTAGGCTGAATTAAAGGCCCTACGAGGAGTTTTGGGAAGCAGAAGTGTTTTCTGCCCAAAAAGACCACATTTCCCATGAGCCTCCCCGCGTAAACCTTAGCTACCTGAGCCAGGTGTTTTAAAGACGGAACGATGGCCACCGACAAGGTAATTACATAGGTCTTACTAGTAACGTTACTTTTGACAATATATAACGGTCATATTTAAATTATTCTTCGTCTTGTCGGCGCCGTAGGCTACTGCAGTAAATCGCTTTGTCATTCCAAGAAGTTCTGGATGACCCGACCACAAAATAATAATCTAAAAATAAACTACATACAAGAAACGACATTTGTCGAAAATGGACACATAAACAAGTGTGGGTAGTGTAGATTCACCAACATTAAAGTGAGACTGTTTCGTAACCAAAAATAAACTCCTCGGGGTACCTTTAACTGCAGATGCTTTTTAGGTCTCTGTGGTCTCTGTAAAGCCTACAAAATGTTCTGAAGTCTGATATAGACTCTGATACAGTGGGCCTCCATCTTGTTCCTGGCCGTGTGTGAACGTGAACTCCTCTCCCGGGGTCTCTAGGATTCACCGGGTTGATGGTCTAGCATCTCCACACCGCCACTGACCCTGTACCTCCCTTCTACTTTAATGAGCACCTCAGGGCACAGGCGCTGTGTGTGTGTATGTGTGTGTGTGTGTGTGTGTGTGTGTGTGTGTGTGTGTGTGTGTGTGAGTGAGAGAGAGAGAGAGAGAGAGAGAAGGAGAGAGAGAAAGAGAGAGAGAGAGAGAGAGAGAGAGAGAGAGAGAGAGAGAGAGAGATGAGGTGGGTGGGGGGTTCTAATCACAAGCTTAGAAGATCTTGTTTTACTGGTAGGTTGTGGTGATCTGGTTCTTTGGTTGATTGTAAATAAGAATTCATTTACACATGTTCTAGTGCTACAATGTCCATTATCAGGCACTGTAAACGTGTCTTGGGAGGCCAGATCAATGAAGCACATCATGTCTGGTTCACTGAGCAGCATGTTGCTGCTCCTCCAGGATGAGTCTCCTAATCAAACACATCCATCCTCACTGTGTTCTCACAGCCCTTCTGGAAATCGTCAGGCTCATTTAAATTTGATGGACAATAAAGTTTTCTGAATCTGAATCTCTGCTTGTTTCCATGTAGGTTGCAATGTGATTGCTGGGCCGGGCCCTTGTTCCAGGGGAGATACATGGTGAGGCAGGTACACAATTTCTGGATCATGAAAATGCCTGGAATCTCTCCCTATGAGAAGCCCTTAAACATGGCCCTGCACTCATAATGTCTTGTGTTTCAGCAGGGATGGTTCTAACAATGAGAGTGTATGAGGCAACAGAGAAGACAAAAGATTTTGATCATTCTTTTTTTTATCGATTTTGCAATAAAAAATACATTCATACAATAAACTATTTTACAAAACAATTTCAAATGAAAAACTTTGTTATGCCATAAAACAAACAAAAATATAAACTCATAATTTCTTTTATCCAATAAAGAGATTCTTTAAAGAAAGGGACTTTTTTTTATTTTATTTTTTACTGATTTTAAGCTGGTTTTTTTTATAGAAGATAGAAGAAGTGGGGTTGGGTTGCCGGTCTAAGTGGTATTGTCTGATATTGGAAAAGATTGGAACTTCAGGTCTCGAAACAGTGGTTTTGCTGTTGAATGCAGAAAGCTGAGTATTCCTTTCAAACATGTCTATTTTCTACATAGATTTGTGTCTTTGTGCTGCACTGAGTTACTCACAAGTATAGTATATATATAGTTTATAACCCATACGGACATTCTGTAGTGAATGTGTCAATAAACACACATGGAGTGTGTTCTATTTTGTCTACTCGTCCATTGATGTCTAATCAAGTGAAGCATGTTATCGTAGGTTTTATTGTATTTTCTTATAAATTCACACTACACTTGTTTGGTCCATTACCTTTCAAAATATAAGCTTCTGTACAAAATCTCTCTTAGCTAACAATGTACACATACTATATATCTTTGCAAGAATTTCAATATTCACAATTTTAGAAGCAGCCTTTTCAGCCCTCACACATTTCGGCTGACCAGGTGGACTGTACAATAGTTGGGTTACGACAAGGCATACCATATTAAGCAATAAACATCCACAGTAAGTTGTGTTCACTCACACTTGCTAAGCCTTCGACAGTCCAAGGGATGTTAGTGTGCCTTGCCTGACTAGGAAGTGTTATTTGCAATAAATCTTAATTTGCCACAACCTTGGTGGTCGAGCATACCACATATCTAGAGAACTCACAGCACTCACAGTACCTTTTGAAAGGAATTTATCACCCCATTCCATTCGAAGTGCTACCACCAACCATGTTATACTACATAGTAGTAAACCATTAAAATTGATTTGTTATCAAGTGCTCCACAATATTGTGTCTTAGACCAAGGTCATTTTCCCACCCTAACTTGATTTATCTTGTCATCGAGCAATTCGTTATGTTGACAAATGATGCACAGAAAATGTAAAATGGCAGTAAATATAAAGCTGATATTTATTCAAGAATCTCAAGACCGTTTGCTAGACAAGGGCAAAGGTGCGACCGTTATGAATCAAGAGCCTTAATAAAGCTATTCAATCAAAAACACTACTGCATTTTGTCAACCCCCTGTGAGTGATGTTTTTAACCGGTCAAGGCCACTTACATAAGGCATCGTTTAGGTCAACAGTGCATTTACAGATAGAAAAGAGGAGAGCAGGAGAAACAGAGAGGGGGAAAAGAATGAGAAGCACTCTTATTTTGGATAGGTGATGGTCACAAGCTGCTTCAACTATCAGCCACATCCCCAACTGCAACTCTACTGCTATGCAACCGATTATGCTAATGTAAAAGGAGAAAGAGCGGGACATTCGTTGATGGTTAGTTGAGCATGTAAGGGTCAACCTCCAAATTAAGCGTTACCTTGAATTAGTTTTGATGGAATAGAGATCAACTATTCCACGATCAAGACGGTTGCCAAGCAATAGTGGTATCTCCAACATCGAAAATAAATCAGAATCCCTGCCTTATGTTCTGTACAATACTGTTAGTATGGAGTAAAATGGATGTAGCTGCTCTTTTTTAGGGAATCGCCATCCTATAATAAGCAAACAAGTGACCAAACCCCCCGAATCCCATGCAACTTCTGTTATAATTGTGATATTGTTGGGTACAACATTAAGATACAGAGCTTACACAATGGACAACAAAATGAGCTTCATAGCATGTACTTTTGAGACAGGCTACGTAATACATTGCACATTTAATAGCTGCACCGAACACCACAATCTCCACTCAGGTGTCGCGCTTCCACCTCCGGATGATAGGGGGCGCTACCTCTCAGCCTCAGAATTCACCGCTGACCCCCCTTCCCCCCACCCCCACCCGCCTTGAGACGCAATGGTCCACACAACAGCAAAAACAACACCTCTGCTTAACTCATCCCCACAACGAGACAATAGAAAACCGCACATCATCCTGTCAACATCATTCAGCCCACAACACAAGCTCATCCGCGCGATAGGCCGACACGCACCCAATCCCAGGCAAGTCCTCGTCCTAGCAGGAAACACACTGTCATTGGTGTGGATCCCCCCCCCCCCCCCCTCCCTCTTGAATGTCCAGTGGTACTCCTCAAAGCATAGTATACCAAGTGTGGCTCTTCCTCATCTAGTTGGACCAATGATGTTTACCATAGTCTTCTTCCGCCGTGATGTTTCCTCAGCGCATTGATCTTTCAGAGAGCTCTCCTCATGTGAGGTCTCGGAGGCACTGGGTGTGGTGCAAATATTGGCCTGCCTCCGCTGGAGCACGCTGCCCTCCCCTCCTCTTCCTCTCTCCGGGGCACTTTCATCCTCGATCCCGCAGGTCAGGGTACGACCCGGATCAGCTCCCTCGCCGGACGGCGGCCATCTTAGATGTGTCTCTTCATGTGGAGCGCCAGGTGGTCAGAACGAGAGAAACACCTGAGGGAGGAAGAGACAGAGCACTAAGGGTCAAAGGTCGAGAAAAGGTCAACGCGGCTTGAGAAGTCTCACAGTATATCAACGTTGACTTCGCAACCGAGCGAAGCCAGTTGACAATTTGTGACCCCGATTCAACTTGAGGAATGAGACGGTACCTGTCGCAGTGACTGCATTTGAATGGCTTCGCCCCTGTGTGCTTCCTGAAGTGTCTGGTTAGCTCATCGCTACGTGCGAAGCGCCACTCGCAGCCTTCCCATGAACACCTGTACGGCTTCTCACCTGCAAACAGATTACATCAGAACTGGTTATTATCGATAGAATAATTCAATGTGACAGCCTGTTATTTACTGTAGACATAAGACCAAAGGCCCTGTCATGTCACTGTCAGTGTGCTGGCACATCTAGCATGCAGCGCTAGCAGACGACAGAGCGGGCTACTGCAACCTCAAAAGAAAAACAAGCAACTTCTGTTTTCGTATGGCTTAAAGGGGTTTCATGAGACACACTGCTTATGGAATGGGTGGTTTTAGAATGAATAGAAACCATTTTCTTATGGTCCAAATTCCATTAGTCCCCTAACATGGTTAGCGAGGAATGCTAAGAATGCAGTATCATCGCTAATGGGCTGGCCAGCTGTAAACAGCTTGGCCGAGGTCAAAGTTGGAGAAGGAAACTGCTCACTTACTGAATAATCCCCCCCCTCACAAATAACAGTAAATGTCAGCTTCCCACCATACTGCCAATTTAAACCAGTTCTCTTTTTCCCATGGTGAAATTGGATCTGTTTTCAACATCCACATCCTCTGTAGTGGCCTTGCTCACAAAAGGCAGCCGGCCCCTCCCCCTCACATTAAGTCACTGTGTGAATTAGGTCACAGTTTAGGCACTCTGTCAAGTGAAATATTCCAAGTATGCAGGGTCAAATTCAGCACACTTGTGCAATAAAGTGACTCAAATGTACTTTTTCATTACAGTACATTAGCCTAAGTAAGAGATGTCGTACCATTTTGTTCAAAACTTTTCGGACTAGTAGCTGAAGTAACTTGGCCTAGTAGGTGAATTAGTACAGTAAAGAAGCTAGAAGCTGAAGCAAAACAAGACATTTTAACCAAATGTCTAGACAGTCTACTAAAACTATTACAGCCGCGGTAATAGCAAACTCAGCTCTCTGTACCTGTATGTGTTCGCTGGTGTGCTTTGAGATGGGAGCTTTTCGTGTACACCTTCCGGCACCCGTTGAAATGACACCTGTGCACCCGTCTCCTCCCGTCCGGAGAAGCCTCCCCGTTGGCCAGGCCTCCCCTCTCCAGCGTTCGCCCGACACCCCCTGTCCGTACTTTGCCGGGAGAGTGCAATGCAGTCTGTATACCGCTCCACACCTGCCCTAGGGAGCCCTCCTTCCCCGCCTCTGGGGAGGACGGCGGGGTGCTGATGGCCGTGGAGCTCAGGTCTTCTCCCTCGCCCAGAATGTCACTCAGCGGGTTGGAGGAGAAGTCGAGGGTGGGGGAGAGCTCCTCGGAGCTGTCGGACGCCTCGCTGCTGGCGTCGGAGTGGAAGCCGTTGGCCTCCGAGTGCCGGCAGTCCTGATTGTCCTCCTCTTTGAGGTGAGCGATGTTTGGGTCTGGCCCAGGCTGGTCTCCGCAGGCCAGGATCAGCTTGCTCCACAGGTCCTCCTGGCTCTCGAACTTCAGGTCTGTGGCCGAGACATAAGGCTCGCTCTGCAGGTAGCGCTCCAACTCCAAACAGGTCTGACGAAGAGAAGAGAGAACAATGAAGGGAAATAAAGACACCAAAATGGCGCGTACGCACACCAGCTAGGTAGCTGCTTCTCTCAACCACAGTGTTCTTTTGCAAATCCGAATGTTTATTCTCAGCGAACGTCAGGGGAGAATGAAGCCAGCAGCAGGGCCGATGTTTAGGCAGCATGCTTCCCCTGAAGGAGAGAGAAGCCAAACAAAATGTCCTATTCTGTTGTAAGTGTTGTACAGCGGATGGGCAGCTTTGTGGCCATATCAGGGAAGCTAACAGGTACCGCATATCCCAAAGGAGAAGCCAAGAACACTATGCTCTTTCCTCGACATAACAGGCATGCGCAGCGATCATCAAATTTACATATGCTAGAGAGTCCCCCCTGTGTGCTAGGGAAGTGCTTGTACATCTTTTAAATGTATCAATTATTCAACATAATGTGGATTTAATAATGCATCCAGCGGCATAGCTAGAAATAACGTGGTACTCAGGGGAATGAGAGAAGGTTGGTCTGGTTCAAGCAGGTTCAGAAAAAGCTTAACATGAATACTGCAAGAGCTCCAGTGAGTTGAAAGGGGTTCTTTTTTTTTTAAGGGGAAGTAAAGCCACTTCCGTAAAGCTTCCGTAGATATTAGGTAGCGAATGCTTGAAACGCAGAGGCTAGATGAAAATGTAGAGCAATGTTTGAATGACCCATCATATAGGCTACGCCATTCGTTGTTAAATATCAATGAGCAGAGTTTTTCTTTAATATGGCTTGCAGCTGCTGAAAAACTTGGCTAGAGATAGGTGATATTATTTGTAATCATTGCTAGGATTTCTTTTGGGAGCAGGGGTGCATGTATGGCGAGGTTTAAATGCCTCAGAGGGCGCGGAGAGGGAAGTTGGCCCCAAGCCCGAGGGGAAACGAACAAATTCCCCTTCCCCAAAAAAATAAAAGCAGCTACGCAGTCTTATCGTCTTTCTCCCTCGGCTCTGTTATGAAAATGAAGCACACGTCCGATTCTTGCAGGATTCAAAATATTTTTGAATAAAGGTTTTAAAATGCAAGCACCCCCCCCTCTCTCTCTCTCACACACACACACACACACACATACACGAACGCACGCACGCACGCACACACACACACACACACACACACACACACAGACACACACACACACACACACGCACACACACAGTGTGCACCGCTTGCACGCACGCACCCACTGACAGAATCACGCAACAAGCTGCTCACTACAATAATGCACCTTCACAGTTGGAGCGAAATTAATTGCAACAACATTGCATCGTGACTTAATTTGTATTTATTTGTCACATTTCACATAATGAGTTGCTGATTGCCAATGGGTTCCTGTCCATGCAACCATCTGTGCACCACAGTATGCATAAGTATAAATTGTGTAAAGAAATATGCCTAAGTTGTTTCTCTATTTCGCTCTGACAGCTTGTATGTCCACTGACATCGACCTGTGGTTAGTAGCTTACACGTTTTGAGACGTTAAACTTGCGATACATTGTCCGCATTTGCACCAAAGACTATCCAAACACTTTAGCTATTACTCTACCTGCTGCCAATATTCTTCAAGAGATGGTAAAGCTGAAAAGTATCCGGTGTCGTGAACGATCTGAAGCTCCTGAAAAATGCTGCACATAGGAATAACATCCATTTCACTCCTCGATGCAGCTATAAAAATAGCCAAAAGTCAAAGAAGTAAATTTTTCTTTTTTCTTTGCAAAATAAAATTGTGTCTTCAACTATTTGCATGTATAATCAACTGTAGAAACTGTCTGTTGAGTCGCTTTCCAGTGGACTTCACCGCAAGTGTTTCTTCCGAGAACGCTCTCGCTTCCTCTCACTGACAGCAAATACTCGCTTAAAGTCCGACAGCGCACTGTAAACTTCCCAATTCAAAATCACATTCAACCATACCCCACGTGACGCTATTACGCTCTCGTGATGCCGACCAATGAGTGAGCCAACGTGTAATACCCGCCCACCTTACCACCCTTGACCAATGCTACGACACTTGGGATCCATCTTCTGCAATGTGGTTGGTAAGTCGACCTTCATTTCCATTGGACCGTGTGCGTTCTATTTTTGGAGCACTATATAGACTGCTACGCGTACCACTGCGAGGAAGTCATATTTCGATACAGTGGCTCCAGAGCTGCCTCTTAAACATCATATTGGTTACACTGTAAAGCGCTTCAACTCTCCAAATGGGAAACATCTTTCCATATTTGGGGTGTTACATTACTCAATTGCGCATGGCCGTGTAGCGTATTTGACACTTTTCTCGAAGCTGACTTAATTAGGCTGCTGTGCGCAGAGTCTGTACTAGTCTACGGTCTTCATGTTGGAATAAGAATTGAACCGAACGCCCGAGATACAGGAGGAAACTGCGCGGCACTGTCAACAAAATTCAGTTGGACCATAATCAAGATCTGATAACTCCACAGAAACATGTGCTGTGACATCTGATCCGGTCCAGCTACTGTGGCGCCTGTTTGAGTGATTTCAGTTCCAACACCAGCTAGTGATGCTGGAATCCCAGTTGATATTTTCCAATCACCTGTGGCTTTCTGTCTATTAAGGAAAGCGGGGACACAAAACAAGAGTGTTTGCCCAATGTATTATTAATTTTTTTTTTTAATTCAGAAAAGACTGGAGAGAGACATTGAATAAGATACATTTAATTTCACAACGGTTTATTACTACAAACGTTTATTAGGTAAAAATAGAAAGACCCACTTAGCTTGGTAACCCTTAAATAAGAGATAAAAGATGTCTCTCACATAGTCATAAACTGGCACTGGTCCAAAAAATATATTTCCTTTGTGTTTGCATAGCCTATTGCAGGCTTATGTTGTCCACAGTGTGCTGCCTAGTGACAATGACCATGATATTATGGCTGTTGAAGTTTTTAATAAGGGACGATGCAATTACATACACACCACTCTTCATATCCCTCCCATGCGATGCCTCGAGCTCAACCAAGCCCAACAAACCAAAAATACATCCATTGAAGAGCTGCATAATATCTGGGATAAAGTTGGATTCCCCTGGGAGCAACCACAGCGAGGAGTTAAAGATGGCCGCAATAAACAACATATTTGGAACAGAACTCTGTTGTTTTGTCCACCAGTGCAGTCTGTTGCTTATACACTCAGCAGAACTGAGTGTCTTTTGTGAACCTCAGCTCCAGACATATTTGCAACACTCAGCATCTGATTTAGTCATGAGAAGATATCTTGTATGGATAGCACATGTGGGCTACGTAATGGTGACTGAACATAGAAATGTACAATGCTCCTTGACTTTATGACCAGTAAAGTTGACATCTGTGGCCAATTTGCATGGTGATACAAGATTGAGGTTGCCCTCTATATGGTCGATTTTAAATGCAATGAAATTGAACCCTGTTACAGGAATCAAATAACTTAGCAACAGGATAGGGCTGTGTGTCAGGCCTAGCAATGCCAAGGGACAATATTGATTTTGGTATATACTTTTACTATCGTCCAAAACAACCTGCAGTGATAGTATACTTTTCTACCCTGCAAACCCACCCAAACCTGAAAACACTGAACCCATCAACCCTATTGAGGTTTTTGTCCAAGTTTGATAAGAAAATAACACATTTTCCATTTACACATACAAACACATACAATATCAGGTGTCGGTTTGCAATAAAGTCACTGTAATTTTTCACTCAACATTTCCTGTTTGGTTGGAAAATGATCAGTGGGACTAGTAATGGTCACGCAATTTGAACTGACTGTCCTGTACCTGAAGCCCCTGAATAACAGACACAGAGGATCATTACTGTGTTTCATTTGAAGAGATGCTGTACCAGGAAGCAGGAATCCACAGTTGGACTGTCATGTGGACACAGGCCAAAAGTTTGTTGCTGCTATTTTGACTGAGATGTCACATGTCAAATGGCTTCTGCATTAAGACATTTAAAATAATGTATTTTGTGCCACCCAACTTCAGTTTGGCTCCATTTGGACTTATCCAAGATAAGTTGTTACATAAACATACAAATATTCTATATAAATCAGTGGAATCACATAACATAAGGTTATTTTCTTGCGCACATTGACACAGTTACCTTGGGAAACTGTAGCTACTGTCAACATACAGTACAGTCTCGAGGTTGGTTTAGTTGTTTGTGAATCAGTGTCATAAGACAAACAGTGTCATCTGCTTAGTGTGGACAACATCTCTCTGCTTCAGAGATGAAAACTGACAGTGCGAGCCGTAATTCAATGACACCATTCTACAGGCTTGCCAACGTGTAAAAGCCTTGATGCTCTAATACTGTAGATCAATATCTACTGAATGTGTCATAAAGACATCGACCTTAATTAACTCTGCAACTGCATAGACACTGAAGTCTATGGGAAAAGAACTGTACATTGTACGTTGTACGTTGTACTTTACATGCTTGTGAACTGCATCTGCAGTATTGAAAATCCTCTGCTAAAAATATTAGCGAGTGACTCTGGTTTGACTTGAGCAAAACCAAACAAACAGCATCCATTTTCATACACAAGATCTCAAAACAATAACAACTGCTGATACAATATTACAACAATCACATTACATTACAAAATAAATACAATCATGTATCTCATGTTTACGTTTGGTACAAACAGTAGTTACGGTCATGTAATAACATACTGTATAATAACGAACGAAGAGTCGATAAGGTCACACAACTTGAAAGTCAAACCTTCAGTCGGAAGAGCACAAAGACCTCTGTGGTGAATGAGCTCAGGATCCACCTCTGCACCCTCCTACGCTCCATTCACAGAGCACCCAGCGTTTAGACACAGACCCCACATCACAACAGCAATCATGACCTCATCTTGTGTGTGTAGTCTTGTATACGGACGACACGCAATCGTTGCATGTTCTGAATGTGTGTGTGTGTGTGTGGGGGGGGGGGTCAGAGACACACTACTGTATGTTAACCATATGATAATAGGCCATCACAGTCTTTGGACTCTGACAGAGACTGCTACCTGTTAACCATATGATAGGCTATCAGTCTTTGGACTTGGTGACAGAGACTGCTACCTGTCAAACATACGATAGACCATCACAGTCTTTGGACTAGGTGACAGAGACTGCTACCTGTTAAACATACGATAGACCATCACAGTCTTTGGACTAGGTGACAGAGACTGCTACCTGTTAAACATACGATAGACCATCACAGTCTTTGGACTAGGTGACAGAGACTGCTACCTGTCAAACCCATCACAGTCTTTGGACTCTGACAGAGACTGCTACATGTTAACCATACAATAGGCCATAACAGTCTTTGGACTAGGTGACAGAGACTGCTACCTGTCCAACATACGATAGGCCATCACAGTCTTTGGACTAGGTGACAGAGACTGCTACCAGTCAAACATACGATAGACCATCACAGTCTTTGGACTCAGTGACAGAGACTGCTACCTGTCCAACATACGATAGGCCATCACAGCCGTGCCCTTAGAAGCAGTCAAGCCCTCCAGCCAGAGTGCATGGCTTGGCGCTGCCCTAATCATAGGGCCATTTACTGAGGTGAATTGATAGCACTCGGTCCTGCTCAGGTGAGTGACCGGCACCGGCAGAGGATGACTGATGTTGTCGTCACGACTGCCGCTAAGTGGAACAGATGCCTTCACTTTGCCTTGACCAACAAACCATGAAGTGTGTCAATGGGAAGACGTTCTCTTCGGTCTGCGGTGCCGTGAAAAACAGGGACAGTTTTGCAGCCCTGCAGTGATACTATTTATTAAAAGAGTACTAAGGTATTCATTGCTGCAGTACATTATACGGTATACACACGTTACTAGGGAATTCAGTGCACACACACACACACACACACACACACACACACACACACACACACACACACACACACACACACACACACACACACACACACACCATATCACAGTGATGATACACAACCCCATTTACACTTGAGGAACATGAGTGATACAGAGATAGCTTAAGGAAGCTCAATTCCTGAGTGAAATGCAACTGTAATGCAACTTTCTTTTTTATGCCAAGTAATAAAACACACTGCCTTGAAAACTGTGTAAACTCAAATATTATTAATCATCTAGAGCAGATCTGGATGACTTATTCCTTATTACTGAGTGAAAAAACAACCTTTTCTCTCTTGTCAGCTAATGCTAATATGCAGTGGTGGATGGCTCTAATTGCACCAGTAAGTGCATCCAACATAATAAAACTGAGTGCTTCTCAAGTCCTCTGCTCTGGCCACACTTTTCTAAAGACAGGCACAATTTGGTCTCGTCTCCATCATTGGTACAGCACTTAGAAAACGCCTCCATTTAATGAGTTGAATCATCAGGAATACTGACCTAACAGAGCGGAACAAAATGATAAGCTTTTCAGAATGGAGGTTTTAAAAGAGGAGGTGAAATATGGTGTACGGTTTTACCACTACGACAAATGAGTCGCAGGGTCAAGAGAGAGAGAGTTGTGGGTCACGACACCCGACACACAGGGGACAGGGGTAGCATGCATCCTGCCCTCTTAAAGACAGGAAGGAAACCACTATAGACCCACAGATTGGAAATGCAGAGGACAGAACAACTGATGGGAAAAACAGATACAGCAAGAGAGAAGCCATTTCAGGACATGGAACAAACTGTTTTACTATATGGAGGCGATTTAGCAAGCAAAGCAAAGTATATTTCTTTTCAATACATTTTTCCATCCAGCATTTGCATTGGTGTGTTTTTCTTTATTGTGTTATTCATTATTTCATTCCATCACATTCTTCTTTCTGTCTATCTTATTCTTCCTTTGTTTTACGACACTCATTCTACATCATTGTACCTCATTCTACTGTAGACCTACCTCATTCTATTGTAGGCCTACCTCATTCTACCTCATTCTTTTGTAGGCCTACCTCATTCTACCATAGGCCTACCTCATTCTACCATAGGCCTACCTCATTCTACCGTAGGCCTACCTCATTCTACTGTAGGCCTACCTCATTCTACTGTACTGTAGGCCTACATCATTCGACCTCATTCTACTGTAGACCTACCTCATTCTACTGTACTGTAGGCCTACCTCATTCTACTGTAGGCCTACCTCATTCTACAGTACCTCATTCTACTGTAGACCTACCTCATTCTACCTCATTCTACTGTACTGTAGGTCTACCTCATTCTACATCATTCTACTGTAGGCCTACCTCATTCTACCTCGTTCTACTGTACTGTAGGCCTACCTCATTCTACATCATTCTACTGTAGGATTATCTCATTCTACCTCGTTCTACTGTACTGTAGGCCTACCTCATTCTACTGTAGGCCTACCTAATTTTACCGTAGACCTACCTCATTCTTCATCAATGTACATAATACTTCCGCATTCTAATGGTTTTGCAACCCTTTAGCACTCTGTACCCGTGTCTTGGTGCCAACCAGGGGAGTGACCGCCACTCTGTGTGGTCTGCGTGGGCAGTGACAGCAGCTGGGAACGTGATGATGGGAGGACTTGACCCCAGAGAACCCTTCCAGGAACGTGACCCCCTTCCCACTGTACCCCAAACTTGGAATCCACTCTCCCCTCCGGAGGGAGTCCTCCACCCCACCCCGCCGAAATTCCACATCCCGACTGACTCATGAGAGGAGGGTACAGCCGCCAGCTGTGCTTGCTGGGGGGGGGGAGAAAGAGAGAGAGAGAGAGAGAGAGAGAGAGAGAGAAAGTCGGCACCTATCCAAACTTCGTAACCCGTCAATGCCGTCCCTGACAGCGTGTTTACAGTGCAGGGCTCATCTTTCATCGCACGTCGCCCCTGAATGAATCACGCTCCCGCAAACAGGGAATTAGCATGTCGCTGGTATAAGAGGCGCGTGTTTGTTCAAGCTGTGGATGTCATAGTATTCTTAGGCAGATATGAGTCATCTGTCCTTAAACATGAAGTGGCTGCAGCCACATCGGTAACCATGCAATCATGTCCCTCTGTTTGTTTGTGGTGTGACTCCAGTCATACCGATCCTTGTGTAATTTCGGCACTGATCTCGTGTTTAGATGAAGGCAACATTTCATGCCACAGAAATGGACTCTATATTCGGCACAGTGATTACTGTGTGTGTGTGTGTGTGTGCGTGCGCGTGTATGTGTGTGTGAGAGAGTTGGTGTGCATGCCTTTGCTTGTGTATGGAGACGAGTGTGTACAAGCTTGAGCGTGTGTGTACAGAACAGTAGGACTGTACATGAGTGTGTATCTACTGTGTGTGTGTGTGTGTGTGTGTGTTTGTGTGCAGCCGGAGAATGGTATCCATTTATGTTTGTTGTGGTGCCCTTCCCGGCCCTATACAATGTAGTCTAAGATCAGGGTGTTAGTGGAGGGTGCTCTGTGTGGTCAGATCAGGGTGTTAGTGGAGGGTGCTCTGTGTGGTCAGATCAGGGTGTTAGTGGAGGGTGCTCTGTGTGGTCAGATCAGGGTGTTAGTGGAGGGTGCTCTGTGTGGCCCGTTTGTCAGACCAACCACAGGGCAGCGACACACGGTTCTGCAGAGTTCGCTCCGTCACGACTGTTCAGCGATGGTAGCTACCAGGGTCAGTAGTGCAGCAGCGCCCAGCTTCATCCGGAGCTCTGTCAGGTATGTTTATGCAAATTCAAGGATGTTTTTTGGGTTGTAAAAAAAGTGTGTTTTGACCATTGTCAGACAGAGATGTACACTGAAGCCTTGTCTCTTTGACAGAGAAACAGGTGACAACCTGAAACGACAGTTTCAATCCCTGTACTTTCATGTCTTATTCCAGGACTGGGACAGATAAACCAGGGTAGATAAATGATATATTCATTAGCATGCAAATGATTTAGTCCAAGGCAAAACACGAAATAGACATTATCGACATTTAATGAGCATTAAACATTTATGAGCTTTGATGCAAATGTATCAGTATCAATAAGTGTTAATGAGTATTGAGCAGCGTTTTGCCTAGTAAATCACCCACAAAGCAATTTGGAAATAACTGTTCCCTCACTCAGAAAATATGGACCTCATGGCGAGGTAATCACGACGCATGGTGAGTGTAGTGCCAACAGCTCACAGTCTGTCACGCGCCCACACGTTCTACCCTTCTCCTCAAACCTGCACCTGCGCACTCCCAACTCGCGCAAATACATTAGTATTGGTTCTAAGCAGGGACTGGAGAGAGATATACACGGCATATGGCAGCACGATATCTTTTCGCCAGTTATTTCTTCCAAAACACCCACAAACAGGGACAAGTGGAAGAGGGTCTGCACAGCGGTAGGTTCGGCGGGGGCCCAGCGTGTGTGAGGCTCCTCTGGCCGTGTCGCTAGTGGAAGATGACACGGCGCGGGCCTAATGACGCCACGCCTCAAGCTGTTCTCACACCTGCCACCGAGCTGCCTCGTTCACTTGACATTAACATTGAGAAAACTGTTTCCCATTAAAAAAGACAACAACAACAAAAAAACTGGAAATGCAATTATCCTTGAGAGCCCGATTAGGCAGCAAATGGACATGCTCGTTGGTGACGGTGGTGCGGCCTGGCACATGTGAGAAATGTACCATAACCTGAAATATATGTTCTTGTGACATACTGCACTACACCAACCAGTATTTTAATCTTCCCATTTTACATTGATAATACATTGATAATACTTCAAAAGGGATTGACAAATATGCTATAAATAGACTCTGCTATAAATAGAATCTGCAATAAACTAAATTATGTGATTGTGGTACACCAGAAGGAAGAGTTGTACTTCAATAGCCTACGTGATTTATTGTCGTCATAATCCCTATATACAAGTAGAGAAGTGTACAGTACCTCATGTACAGTAAAATATGACTCCTACTTGATATATGGCTGGAGTATTATGGTCTCTGTTTTACGACAGCAGTGAGGATGAGCAGGGAGGCTGGATTCCAACTGTCAGGCCAGCGTGAGCCCGGCTTCATTTGTTCCATGAGAGAATCTTCTGCCATAGCAGTGGCAGGGGAGAGGAAGCCAAGACCACTTTTGGCAGGGATACAGCCTATTATGTAACTCTCTCTTTCTCTGTCTCTTTTTCTGTCTTCCCTCTGTGTGTGCTTCTCTCTCTGGGTCTCTCTCTCTCTCTGGGTCTCTTTCTATGTCTGTCTCCGTCTCTCTCTCTCTCTCTCTCTCTCTCTCTCTCACTCACTCACTCACTCACTCACTCACTCACTCACTCACTCACTCACTCACTCACTCACTCACTCACTCACTCACTCACTCACTCACTCACTCACTCACTCACTCACTCACTCTCTTTTTGAGTGTATAGCAGTAGTCAGAGTCTTGTTGAAACACACATTTGCTGCAGCCGAAAAAACAACCAGAATCGCTGCTCCAAACCCCTCCCCTTGATCCGGGGAGAATAAGAAGTGGTTACCTAATGTTAGGCAGAACACAACTGCATGACATAACAACAAAAGGCCTGGTGCTAAGCCCTTATATTTCCAACTTGATGCAGATTTGTTGTTGTAGTGCATCTGGAGTGGTTTTGAAAACAAGCTGTGTTCTTGTTCTGTCAAACAACATCAAAACTCCAGATACTTTCCATCTGAACTCTGAAGGCATATGTTTACTCTTGACATAGGGTGTAAATAAGCATTTAGCTTGGCCTGTCAGTATTTTCCATTACAACTATGTTGCTAAGTATTTTGGTTGAATTAAGCCTTTAAAAAGTCAATATGGAGAACACAATTGGATCACAATATTCCCACCATCCAACTGGAAAAGATTCATTAACATGTTGGGCTATATGAGATGCATCTGCATTTTCCAAGCAATCTAAATGTAGAGATTTCCTGGAAGTCAAGCGTCATTAGATAAAATGCTTATGTAAAAAAAAATAAAAAAAATCATCATACTGAGCACAAGGCCTTGTGGGAAGGACACACACAGATGGCATTGAGGTGTGTGTGTTGCTAAATGACATGTGACAGCCATGCACTCAGCACTTTATGACTTAGAGTAATTAGGAGATTAAAGTCATTAACGTGATCTGCTGATCATCTCCATTCTTGCATTGTCGCTGACTAGCAACGCCAGGGTTGTCGGTTTGATTCCTGTAGGGAGTGCACGTGTTAGAACGTACTGTGTTTACCGAAATTCCAGTTGGATGACGGTGCCTTCTATACTGTGTCTACTTGACACGTAAGGGAACGTCTATAGGTGGCGATAGGTGCTAGGTGTCGATATGAATTGTGTCAGTTATGCTTGATAATCATCATCAATGAAAAGATATACCGGGAGAAAAGTTCTCCGGTTCTCTCAAGTTTTAGAGACATGGAACACCACACTAGGTCACAGATATTAGGCTGAACGTACCTCGGTGTAACACCAACGCAGGAAAGTCTGCCTTTAGTATTCTTGCAGCCGAGAGGTGGGACACACTGCAGGACTCCCTGAAGCTGGAGCAGCTTGTCTCTCTGGAGAGGTTCAAGGCTATAACAGAAGGTGTCCATGTGGACTGTACATCTTTCCTGTAGTCTTGTTTTTATTATGGATCTTATGACTTCGTACTTGATTTTCTGTTGTTTTCTCGCAATATGTTCCTATTTTGTGTACAGTATGTGTTTTTTTTGTGTGTGTAATCAGGGCGGCGTTGGAAAAAAACAGCTTGCTCTCAATTGTCTTCACTGAATAAATAAAGGTTTAAATTCGGTTGAGTTGAGAGGGGTGCAGGTCTGCATGCGTGGGCCAGGCGGTGGCGTGCGGCGGACTGGGAGACAGAGCTGTGGCCCCAGCCAGCCTGGATCAATTAGGGCCCCGATGCACGCCCACACACACACACTCACTCACACACGGGATGTGTATGGGAAAACACCTGCACACAACCAACACACACACACACATGCACAAGCATGCACACACGCAGACACACATTCACACGCCCACACACACACACTTTTTTTCATTTTTTTTTCACAAAAGAGAGTGTGATTTCTAAAGAAGAATGCACACATTGACTGACCCGACAAGCACTGATACACACATCTGTTCATAGACATGTTAAAACTGAGGAGTTGCAGCTGAAGACTATTTCAGGCTTCAGTGGTTTCAACCTGACAACACTCATGTACAGTATAGTTGCAGCAAACCATGACAAGCCATAATCCCACAATACATCTATGGGCGTGGTACATTTTCAATTCCGACAATCCTCACACAACAGTATTAAACGTAAGACCGCGTGAGTTCATCACAACGAAACACTACGAACTACTCGTGTTATTCACCCAGACCTTAAAAGCTCACGTCGACTTTTTTCCCATCAGCCCCGGTTCACCTGTATCATTGATTGTGAGAAACGGAACCAGCTAAACCAACGATGCCTGCGTTTACGTGCGCTCTGTGGGGAGAGCTTTACTGTACGTTGTGCAATGGCCTTGCACCGGTGCCAAAGCATCCAGTCATTACTATCATTAATCAGCCAGTCTGTGATTCTCCCCCCATGCTAGCGCATTCCCCAGGGGCCATGTGGGATCTCTCTCTCTCTCTCTCTCTCTCTCTCCCTCTCTCCCTCTCTCTCTCTCTCTCTCTCTCTCTCTCTCTCTGTCTTTGTACCGTTTGTTTTTCCCATGGCAGGCCTCCAGCTCCCCTCATTAGCGTGGCGCAGTCTCCTCCTCCCGCCTGTCTAGGTGCCCACACTTGTGCCTGAGAGAGCGAATCTGAGGTGTCGTTGTGAGAAAGGCCGTGGCGTGCGCAGGACCTGACACGCCGTCGCCGCCGCGTGACACACATAGCTGCTTTCGAGCCGGCCCCCCTGACACAAGGTCCATTGTTTCGTCGCTTCATATCGCAGCGGTGTTTTGATTTGGGCCGGCGTGTCGCCTGCGGGCAACGCTGTGTTTTGACCGTGTGAAATGTCGTATCGAGGCTGTTCATTCGGACGCCGTTGGAAATCTCACATTTGTCCAAACTGATTGTCTCAAGCGTAGATGTCTAGTCGTGGGGTCGGACAGAGGCTCATAACCCACCCACATTACTTCATCCAAGAATCATTATGAGTATACTGTCATCAATCAATCATCAATCGCAATAAGAGCGGCACTTAAGAATCGGGCCTTTAACCTGAAGGTTTGGGGTTTGAAACGGAGCAGTCAAACCAGGTTGGCTTTATCTCAAGAGCAAATCAAGCTGTCACCTCCGGGATGGCCCCGTCTCACCAGGCAAGCTCGCTCACGTCCTCGGCTTCACTCACAATCAGCCAGGGGCTGTTTGCCTGCGATGTCATCCGTTTTCACCATGGCTGAATCTTCCAACCTGCAGAATGTACACACACACACACACACAAACGCACACACGCATACATGTATACGACTATGGCATGCACACAAAATACACAAGCACGTGCATGCTTGCACACAAAAAACACTTGCAGGCACACACACATATCTGTACACACATGCGCACACACACATGCATGCACGCGCACGCACACACACATGCACACACACACACACCTTCATGCACGCGCACACACACACACATGCACACACACACATTCATGCACGCGCACGCACACACACGCGCACATGCACGCACGCACACGCATACATGCACGGTTGGCAGCTCTTTACAGAGCTGGCAGATGTTAACGTGATATTATTACGGATCTATTGATCCTGTGAAACATGGTAGACTCTTGGGGAAACCAAGTCATTGGCAGAATTTCAACCGATTAGCAACCAGTCACGGTGGAACATGTTCTGCGTTCACATTATGTTGTTAAACGGTTCCTACAGCCTTGTGAGGGCTCTTTCTCCACGTAGATCACAGACTTTTCTTGGACCCAATTTTATTAGTTGATTCATTCACAGTATGATGCCATTTGTAAAAAAAAAAACAGTAAGAAGGAGCCTTGGAGGTTGAGATACAAACGATTACCTCCGGAAAAGAGCGGTTCACATGACGGAATCTACTTACGTCACAGAAACTAGGGCTAGAATCTGTCTCAGCTGATGTTCAGTGACTCTCTAACTCACTGATATAGACAGTATCTTTCTGCCCCAAGCAGTGTCCATTAATGCAAAGTACAGACTTTAAGCACATACAGCAGGGCTAAGGCATACATAGCCTACGGTATACACACACAGCGTCTCAGTGTTGGTTTCTAGCTCTGTCCTGTTGTTGTGTCCCGCTGCAACTGAACCTGTGATTATCTGCTAACATGTCCTCTGGGCCAGTCTTGCGCATCAGCTGATAGTCATGTTTGTTTTTGGCCCAGGTCATACTGTAGTTACTGTAGCTGGATGATCATGAGACGAGACACTGCGCCTATACAGACGGAAAACACCCCAGGCAACATTCAGCACTGCAAACCCGTAAGGTCTGCAGGACCCGGTGACACTTTACAATAAGGGTACATTAATAAGCATTAGTTAATGCATTATTAAGCATTAAGTAACAGTTAACTAATGTCTCTATTAACCATTTACTAATGTTATTTATGTTAACTAAGGTTAACTCACCTAACCCTAACCTTAACTAAGGTATTAATTAACATAAGTAACCTAACCAAACCCTAAATAAGCATTAGTTAACAGTTAACTCTTATTATCAGTTATCAGTTAATCTCTCTTATTGTAAAGTGTGACCCAGGACCCCAATCTGTGGGATCTGTCGGTTATTTTGGCTGAGGTAGAAATGTTGCAGATATGTTGGACACTGATGACTTAATGCTTTCACGAGCGTGCTGAAACGTGATGTTGGAAGATTGGGTTGGTTCAACGTCTCTGTGTACAATCCGAGGTCTCGCACGGCACTGTGGGATACCGCCAGTGCCAGGAAATCCTCAGTGGAAAGGTGTTGTTGCAGAGAATGAACTGAAATGGCAACTACTGTCGTCTCATCTTCATGGGAAAATGTCTATATACCTGTAAGTTGTTTTTGACTCTCAAATACGGGGACAGTTGATTTCCATTATGACTATGCTGGGATATGTTTTGACTTGTAGACTTGGCACACCAGACCTTGGCTTCAAATCACTTTCAGTTATTTGAGTCACCATGTGGGTTCAGGACAAGTGATGAATATCTCTATACCGTAAATCCAATGGTTATTTTTCCTTATAATTCCATTGAAGCCAGTAAAGACAAAAAGAAACATATACTTTTATTTTGAATACTAATGCAAGATATGACATAGAAGATAAGCAGAAGCTCAAAGTCCAACTGGGAAACAGAAAATGAGTATCCATGACTTAACTGTTCAGTTTCACCCTACCATCGTACAGCTACACAGGCCTGCGGTATACGAGATCCACATCAAAGTCCTACCTGTAAAATACTTGTTCACGTCATATCGTTTCATATTAGCTAGACTTGATTTAACCTCATAAGCGTCCAGGCAGGTTCAAAAGCGACGCTTCAAGGCCGCCGCCGCCGCCGTGCTCTTCGGTTCTGCAGGTGTGAGTTCACATGTGCACCCGTCGGCTGTCGGAGACGTGGGAAAGCCTTGCGGTGGTCGCTGTCAGTCTCTGTCATTCGCGGGTTATCTCATAGGTCACATCAGTCCCGTCAGTTCCTGTAGGGATTTACAGGGACTTCCGATACTTCCCTGAAGACACCCGGGGGACGACGCTACATAATACTCTGGACACAGTCACTACGGATCTGTCTCGGCCCGATTGAGTGTGGTCCACTTAATGCTCTTACCTAAGTGTGATCTTAAAGTGTGTACAGAACAGATCGTTATGAATGTAATATTTGGCAGACACCTTTGAAAATGAGGCTCTTTGCTGGAACCAGGCTTAAATATAATGGAACAAAGCCGAAGGCTGTTTCAGAATCACATTTTTTTCAAGTAGCATCATCTTTGGTTTGAGGAGTCCAATTTTGTCTCCATTTTACTTGGTGACACACGACCGTCACGACAATGAGATTGATGTTTTTTTCACGGACCACTACCTCAAATGAGGCCATTTCTTTCAATAGTTGAAATGGACTCACTCACACATGTTCTTAATGACAGTGTTTATGGGATATGCTCTCTCCCCCACACACTCTCTCTCTCTCTCTCTCTCTCTCTCTCTCCTTTTATCTCACTCTCAAGGAGATGAATTAAGCCTCACAATTACTGAGGTATGCAAAAAGCATATAAAGCCGGAAGATTAGCTGCGGTATCATCCGCTTTATCACCCAAAGTATCACTTCAATGGAGAGGGTCACAATAACATTGAGCACAAGAGGGATTCTTAAAAGCAACCGTTTCTTTAGACGAACTGGAACAAAAGCTATTCACAGTGTTAGAATAATTCTGTCTGGAGTGCGGAATTAAACTTGTGAGAAATGTCATCTGATAATGTTCTTCACAGAATTCCCAAAATGTCACGACGTTAGTGAGCACTGTCACTCATGATGCAAAGTAGTTTTAGCTCCACTCAATATGCTGTAATACAGTATTGGGGGTCTGTGAACGGATTTAAAATGTATTCCAGTAAATATCACAGCAGGACTAATACTACAGCTCACGGATACAGGACTGTAGTATTCCCTCTGAGATGCCCACACAAGTAGTGAGTCCCTGGTCATGAATCAGCGGCCATGTTTGAATATAACCTCAACCAAATCCTTTATTTATGTATGTCCACCTATTATGCTATTATGGCCTGCGCCGTATTGGAGAACCACAGTGTGTCCTTGGTGCATGAATCACTTTGAATATTTTGAGTTATCCCACGGATAGATCTGGAGGTCTGTGTACAGCACGTGAAGCAGTCGCGTTATCGATGACACCGATGTACCCACATAAACACATACAGCGCTCCAGCTGATATGTTTATTGAATTATATATCTTCGTGGACCCATTCGCAGCTAGATCAATAGAAGATGCTGTGCAGACTAACAAGGGGGCTGGGTTAGTATGGCTTACACTCCAGGATGTCTCCAGATGGTATTTATTACGTGCTTTGTTTTAACATCCATTCCATATGAGTGGAAATCAATTTTTCATTTGGAACTAATTGTCTTGGTGGAGGTGGCGGCTCAAGGCTGTCCGCCGTTCGGTCCCAGGGTTACGGTCCAGCGCCGCCCACAAGCAGCTGTACTTTACACCCAATTACAGATGTCTAGGGCCACCCAGAGGGGCGTCACGTCAGCACAGACCAGGAAGAGGCGTACACTGTAGAATAGGATGCCCACGCTCATCTGACTCCATTGACTGCTGCTCTGTCAACATTACCCATTTTGATGGAGTTCTTTCTACATATGGGGAAAATTACCCCGAAACACATTTCAAAGCAAGTTCACTGATCTTAGTCATGTGTTCCGGCAAATATAGATATTTCTTCCTTACAAATAAGTTCCTTTACTTAATTTTCCTAAGGCAATGTGTTTCCTCCCTTTCTTAAGAGCCCATATTTTACAGTGCAGCTAGGACTTCACAGTATCTACAGTAGCTGGATTGAGTCATGCTTATGGTATTCTAGAGCAGCCTCGCCCACTGATCTGTAATAGACTCTGGGTCGTCCCATGGCTCTTGAGAAATAGATGTTGAGTAGCGTGTGAGTTGTTTTCGAGTGCCTATTGTGTCTTGTCTGACTCGTAGGCTTTGAGTAGCTTTAGAGTCCCTAATAGCTTCTGAGTAGCTTTTAACCCCCAATAGCTTTAGAGTAAGCTATTCTAGCTTTGGAGACACTCTACCTTTTGAGCAGTCGTTTCTGAGTCACTAGACTGTGTGGTAATTATTGTGCTGATGCAGACATCTCCAACCTCCCAGTGGAGCTACTCACACACCTAGACAATGCTGTCACGGTGCCAAGCTCACATGCACGGGGTCATTTGCTTTAGTCAGACATCTCTCATCTTAGAGCCGCATCTTTCCTTCTACGGCAGGGTGATCATTATCACGCTGTTACTGGAAACGGCATGTGGATGAGATCAGTGGTTTCGGTATGAATTTGGGGATCTCTCCCATAAATTGCTTCCTGGATGACAGGATGACTTGGCCAGTGTGCTGTTAGTTAGGAAGCTGACTCATACAGAAGGAGATGCAGGCTGGACACAGTTAGTCATGGCGGTCTGCACCATTTGAGCGCTGATGGTCAGTGGTTGGCACTATTTCGGAGTGTGTTGCATTTTTTATGTTGTTTTGCCTGGAATCCTTTCTTACTGTTATTTCACACCTACTGTACCATGCCTGATATCACTTGAAACTGCCCTTAAAAAAGGTTGTTGTGGCGCACGTACATTTTAGCGTTCAGTGATGTTCAATTAGCCTGAAACCACAGGGTCTCAACAGCCAGGAGCCCAAGAACAAGACAACATAGTCAAGAACAGGACTCTCTTCTTCTCCTTCCCAAGACAATGCTTGTGTCCGAGGCTTTAAATACACTATCAGTGCTTTAGTCCACAACCAGCTACTGTACATGGCAACTGTACCACCCCGCAGGCTCTCAGATAAACCATGTGACTCATCCCATGAAACGTTGATATGATTAGCTCATCTGTCATGATGTCATAAAAGGGGGCCTGAATTTACACATGTAAAGATCACTGACTCTATAAAACCATAGCGCTCTCATTTGAGCCCTTGAAGTGAAGGGGATGAGGAGGGGGGGGGGGATGATGTCACCCCCCCCCCCACTTAATTTCCAATGGCCTTAAATCCACTCTTGGACAAGTGGAAATTATTATGACAGGAGCATGGCGCTAGGCTGGGTTATGAGAGTAGCCGTCTAGAGCACTTAGTGATTATGTCATAGCAAGGTAGGTGGGGGTACCACGCTACCTCCAGAGCCCAATACCAGCAGCACGCTGAACTCAACAATACATGGCACTCGAGAAATGAACACAGCTTGTTATGTCATTAGATATGACCTGCCTACTTCACAGCCAATTAGGATAACGTTGTGGAAAAACACATGGGGACCGTTATAAAGCTATTTATTAATCTGGCTGAGACTAGGAAATCAATGACTCACCCAGGGTTGCAGTGAACACATCTTCAGCATGGTCTTGATATGGTATGATGCACAGCAATAGCAATATCAATATCATATCTTCTCACGAACATCCATAGGGCCGGACAGGCACTGTCAAACAACTTTATGTTCTTTGAAAAACCCAATTATAGGGGTTTGATGAAGCTGGATGTTAGAAGGGCCAGTTAGCACAGACAGTATATCTACGGTTAACAATGCCAGATGTGGGTCAGACTCAGAGTATGCGGACTACGTCACTCGATCTACTGCCTCCTCCCGGGCTGATTGAATACGTTCTGGGGAATATTGACAAAATGTAATATGATCATCAGAAATTTAACATGCTCCGCGTCTGTGAAATCTCATTACCGACTCATGTTTCAGCTTCCCTCCCCCTCTGGAACATGAAGGCAAAGGGTAATGCCAATGAGAATGAGATAAATTGGAGTGAGAGGAGGAGGGGAGGAGGGGGGAGGGGGGGGGGGTCCATTCCTCCATTAACCCTATGAGATATTTGGCTTTTCTGCACATGGGCAAGGTTCCAGTCCTGGATCATTATCCCTTGTGCAGCTGGAGCTGACTCCACCCAGCCAGCTCCGCGGGACAACCTTATCATCCATGTGCCCTTTCCAAAAGATCAAAAACAGATGACCTTGTATATGCCAGTGCCACAGCCTGGTCTTTTTCTCCACTGTCTCCGTTCTGAATCGTCTGTTTGTAGATAATATCCCTGTTATGTGATAAATGGACTTTCTCCACGTGCAGTGCGATAATGTCATGAACTGCATCATTTTCAAGGGAGCTGTACATTTCTTTGCATAATTAACTGGCAAATGTACATGGCACGATTGCAGTATTGCAGTGCTAATTCCTGCAGTATCTCATCAGCAACCTGACTCAATACACGTGCTGTGACATTTAATACCGCACACCTTGAAACAAACATCGTCCATAGCAGAGAAGCAGGGAGGCAGTTTGGAGTTTGGAGAGGGTATCTATATCATCCTATATATTGCTGTGGGCCACATATGCTATTGTATGCGTCCCTTGACAAAGGCAATGAAACTAGGCCACGGCGAGCAAACAGAGCTCGCCACATCAGACATCCTCGGTAGATTAGGACCATAAAAGTCATTACCTTCAGCGGAAATCAATAGTGGACTGGTCAAGGCGAAGGAAGCCTGCATGTTTTTGAGGTCATCTTACAAAGAACATAGCTCCAAATGATATCATTTTTCTATCATTAACCACTCGGATCAATATGAATGATTAAACCGAGGTGTAACATTATACCGCATAAAATGAACACGGCTGTACTGCGAACATATACAATAAAAGGTTTGTGTCTGATTCGTGTTTTCAGATGATACTTGTGCCGAGGTGCTCAAATATTGCTTCTGAGATGTGCCACGGTTTGTTTAGAGATGTTATTGCAGAGTTGAGCACAGTCTCGAGCGCAGTTTGCCAAGGCACTTAACGTATGGTGGATGCAATAATAACGCCCCCTCATCCTCATATAACAACTAACCCAGGAGACACACTAGCGCAGGACTCGACCAGACGGACGGTATTCTACAATTACTGACTCCTCATCTATGCACCAAAGAAATACACGCACACGCAGATCCTACACACACGCACGCACCGCCCATCACACTATACTCATGCGCTTGGCGAGGAGCAATCAAATCAAACCGCGAGTGACAGCCTCCCCATTGTGGCCCCGTCCCTGGCAGACAGACCCCCCCCCCTCCCCCCAGCGCCGGTGGACCGACCGACCGACCGACCGGGTCCTCAGCTCTGCTGTCAGGGGAGGCCGTATCCGGCCCCGCTTTCTGACACAATGCGTCTATTGCTTCAATGGAAGCTGTTCAAAAAGGGCGGGGGGAGGGGGGCTGTGAATGACTTGGCACAAAGAGCAGGGGAGACATGCACTGGTTGTCCCAGTGTGTCTCTGTGAGCTTCTGCCCCGGCACGGCCGACTTTTCTAAAAATGAACCTGGAACACTGACAGTAAAGTGGGACGTGGGAAGAACGGTTTGGTCGGTATTGCCTAGTTCGGCCCGGCGCTGTGTCCCCATTGGCTGACGGCCATTCACCGTCAATGAATACAACCCCTCCCCCCCCCCCCCCGCCCCGAAGATTTACACACACATGCGTTTGTGCACGCGCACGAACACACGCGCGCGCATGCGCAATGCATATAAAGGGACGCACACATGCGCGCACACACACGCATAGCATTTAAATGGCTTCTGTCCCAGACATAGATTGTTTTGTGCCTGTATGTGTCATCCAGTTCAGAGGCCACATTCTTGGAGAGGGAAACAGAGGCTTACAGAACCCTCCCCCCCCAGGCCTTCCATCCCCTAGGAGCCCCCCCCCCCCCCCCGACACACACACACACACACACACACACACACACAGACAACCCACCCGCGCCATCGCTGGACAGCATCATTACAGCTATTTGCTCACTGCTCGTTGCCATTTCCGAGCCTCCTCGAGTGTGGTGAGTTGCACCTCCTCCAAAGGCGGCGTTCAATCTCAAATCAGGGGCCTTCGAGAAGCCAGGTGCTCCATCCTCTAATTAGTGGCGTCCGAAGGAAGAGAGCACAACGCAAAAACGCCGTAACGGACGGGGCGGAATCCGGTCCTAAAAGCAACTGCGTGTTGCTCGTGCGCTGTGCCGCTGAACAACCCAACAACCTTGTCTCCGTTTGTAAATGTGGTCTGTTACCCAACATCCAACATGTAGTAGGACGTTTTGATCGATGACTCAAAGCTTTCTGGCGTGTTGTGGCTCCGAATGTCACAGAAAAGGCCCAGACTGAAGCTCTTTTGTGCTCTTGTGTGTCTGTACAGTTTTAAGCTGTGCTTGCAGAAAATACCCCCCCACCACCACCACCCCTCAACACCCCCCATCACCCTAAATAGTCCCCCTTTCATGCTTCTTCTGTCTGGGCTCCAGTTTGCTGCCCACCCCTTGCCAGTAACCGAGAGGAGGGAGGTGTGTGTGTGTGTGTGTGTGTGTGTGTGTGTGTGGGGGGGGGGGGCATGGCTTTTTACAATGCCAGAGACTACCCCTCCTCAATCTCCCCACAATGTTGTGAGTCAGTAACAATCAGAACATTCACCCAACATGGGCGAGAGCCATTTCCCGTCTCCCCGAGATCTCTGATTGGTCGGGGACACCGAGCTCCCCTGCGAGGGCTATGCACGCGCCGGGCCAAGATTCACCCCTGGCTCTGAGGAGAAACGACACCGTTACGTCCCGAGTGAATGCGTGTGAACCCCAAACAAATGCTCCGCGGCCAATGAGAAGCTGGCGCGAATTCAAAATGGCCGCCCACGGTCCCCCAGCGAGCGGGGAGACAGAAGCATCCTGAGCCTGAGTGGACGTGCAGAGATGTGTGTCCAAATGACCTCATTAGTACAGTTATACTCAAAGAATTTCCTATTCAAAAGAATTGCATGTGTACATTTTGTGCACAGGATGTGTTTGATAATGACATGTAAATTGTACTATATTGGTGCTTTGGTGGTTATTTCTTAGCCACGGCTACTGACCGTGGTAATTGAGTTTTCTTTGACTCTGATCAAATATCTTGTCGTAGCCAAGGATCTCACTGAACTAGAGTCAGCTACGGTAGCGACTGTGATATTTGTGACGAGAATATTATCATAACACTATGAATGTCCTTGATGTAGGCCTACACATGTACAGACTGTAAACAGAGGAAATGGACTGGTGGTAAGTAAATCCTCACACACACACACACACACACACACACACACACACATGCACACTTGCACACGTGCACACGCACACACACGCGCATGCACACACACACACACACACACACACACACACACACACACACACACGCACACACACACACCGTAGAACTATACTGAAAATGTGATTCAACAAATAACAGGGGGGAAAGTGCTGTGTACCTCATTGAGGTCAGGACTCGGAGGCAGTAAGTGGATTAATCACTGTCACCTGGGTCTGGCGGAATGGCAATTTAGATGCTAAGTACAGTCTTTTGCCATAGATCTTTTGTTAGACCAACAGGGGAGCAAAGAGAGACCACACACCCCCACCCTGGCCAGGGGGGCGGGGCAGTGAGGGAGAGTGTTATGACAAACAGGGAGACCGTATATTCTGGGTAATTTTATGCACTGCCAGGTCGCAGGAAATGGGCTCTGCTTTTTCACTCACTTCTTATTTTTCACTTTCCAGGAGATAATAGTTCATAGATCCGTGGAGCTGTTTAGAAGAGGTGCTTGGTTGTTTTTAGCTTTTCATCACCGAACCAAAGCTTATTTTTCATGGGGTGGAAAATAGTTATGGGGAAATATTAACGGAATAACAGATTTCCAAGATGTATTTACATAAAACCTCGTTTCAACCACTGGGAGCAGGGTGACATAAGTGGAAAGCCAATAAAAAGGCAGACATGAGGAAACACTTCATGGTGTTTAATGCTTGTGTATTGCACAAGTCTCTCGGGGACACAGTGCTCTGAGATTACCTTCTCGGTGGTGGAAAGCACACAAATCCTTTCCCAGACTAGTCCACTCAATATTTCAAAAGATTTCAAACATGTTGAGGTCCAATATCAAAACCAGAAGCATTCACATCTAAGTCCGATCACTGAATATAATGTGGCGGTGTCCTATTGTTATCTCGGCCCAGGATGAAGTCCGGTGAGGGGGGCTGTTTTCACAAATCTCAGCGGAGGGGTGTAGCCAACCTAGACCCTATTTTGGAGTGGATCTGAATCACAGGGTGGATCTGGGCGGCTGTAGAGCGGGTGGTTCAATGATCGTAGGGTCGGCAGTTCGAATCCCGGCTCCTCCTGTCCACATGTCGATATGTCCTTGGGCAAAATGCAAATGAATTGCCCTTGATTGCTCTCAAACCTTGCATGGCAGTTGCCGCCATCGGTGTGTGAATGTGTGTGTGAGTGGGTGAATGAGAGGCCATTGTAAAGCACTTTGGATAAAAGCGCTATATAAGTGCAGTCCGTTTACCATATACCATCTGCAAATTATTTTTCACTTTTGTTAACATTGCCAGACAGACCAGACTGGCACATACGGGGGGGATTGAAAACCTCAGATCTAGATGCAATTTGACGTGTCTAGCTGAGCATTTTGACACGTTTGTATGCATTCATTTCAACACAGTAGGCCTATGACATACTTAATAGGTATAGAAATAGCTACAAACAACTAGCTTGTAGAGCTTCTAGCTACTGTAGATAACTATCTATAGCATGCAGGGAACTGTGGGAAGGATTGATTCAGCTAGCTAGCCACCTAGCTATTTTGCTGATATTAGGACCAAAATGATTTAATCATGGCATGATGGTGAAGAACTCTTTTCATAACCTCATGCTCATAGCTAGCTAGCACTTAGGACACTGCTGTCTGCCTTATACATCTGGCTGAGACACATCAGAGTGAAAGCAGAGCCTGAGAGCACTCGTTCGGCTGACCCCAGCTGTGTCAAACCTAGCTGCTCATAAACTGCACCGGTGATGGACCACCGGTATATTTTTGACATTTTTCATCTCTAAGTATCGGTAACCTAATGTCAACGTACATGCTGACGACATGCATCATGGGGCGGTGGTCTGCGCTCTCTGAGCGCCTATCTAGTTCCCTCAGAGCTTGCTTTGTAACTACAGTTTGATCAGACTGCTCCAAAAGATGCCAACCGAACCAATGACATCTGGTCAACTCTAGAATGCTTTCAGGGCTGCAAAGCAGGGAGGTTCCCGATGTGGGGGGAGGAGGGATACTCATCTGTTATCTCCTTACAACCAGAGTTGACCTTTCTTCGTGTAGCCAAAATAAAAAACAAGGAAATGGAAGGGAAAATAATCACTGCCTGATCCAGATGTAGTCTGTCTCAGGTGTCACTCTCTGTGATCTACCCCACCCCCTGGTTGAGTCATCAACTCTCCACTGCATTGGGATTTCACTATAGGCTAATACAGTATAAACTGTCTCAATATAAACTGTCTCAACAGTTACAACTCCAACAAAATGTTCCTCGCTAACACCTACACCCACAAAACTGTTGACTATAATTAGCGTAGCTACTGCTGAAGCTAGAAGTGCTCTCACATGAAATGTGAGCAAATATCTGTTCAGAGTTACTGAGTATTATTATTACACTAACTTCAGTGTCTCCTAATGGCTTATTCAAGGTCCTACAGTATCTTTCTAGAGTATGAGGAGAGCTCCAATCCCACTTCAACTCCCAGTCACAGGGACTCTGAGGTACCTACAGTCTCTTGAGGATCCATTAAGCATCTCAAAACCAGATCAAGTGTCAATACAGACCTTGAGAGGACAACAGCATCTCTCGCCAGCTAGCGTTGCACCAAGCTACCTTCAGGTAGCACATATAATGCTTCACATAATAACTTAATTCCCCACACGGTGAGGCCCACATCTCGCATAGTACGCAGCTCTCTGACTAGGAGTCCTCTGTGTTATTTATCTCCATCAGTGAGTGGCCCTTCACCTGACGGCAAAATGTAACCCTTCCCAACCCGTCGTCTGCCAGCGCCAAGGGCAAGTCTGCTTGTATGGCGCCCGCGGCAAACGCACCGCCTAAAGTGTTGCCTCACCCGTCTGTCCTGTGCTGTTTTTAAAGTTGCGGAGCCAAGTAATTTCGCCATATCTGATATCATCGTTGGATACAC
>NC_140257.1:13719130-13759130 GCF_949987555.1 Borostomias antarcticus
GGACTACTATAGTAGCTACTGAGGAACCATTGATTAGTTAACGAGTAGTTATTGATTAACTATCAATCCATGACTATATAGTAGATGATGGGCTACTGGAGAACAGACTGGGACTACTACTTACTGAGGAACCAAGGATTAGTTGATGAGTAGTTACTGATTAACTCTGAATCCTAATGATTAACTAATAATTAAGTAATGATGAGGTAGTGAAGGACTATCTAATAACTACTCTGTATGATGTTTGACTTTACAATAAGGTACACAAAAGAGTAACTAATGATATAGTAGTCCCCATCAGTAACTACTCATTAACTAATCTATTAGTTAATCAGTAACTACTCATCACTAATCATTAATCGTTCCTCATTAGTTACTCAGTAACTACTCATTTTTTGTGTACTTTATTGTAAAGTGTTACCTTAACATCTGCTGTTGGCTTGTTGTGAGATAAGGCCAGGATAACATTTTCTTCTGGAAGAACAGAGAATACAGTGTCACTAAATTGTGCTATTTGAGCCATTTTGCAACATCCTTTTGTGTTTTTTCCTCTTCAAATCTACGTGTCATCACATCTAAATAATAGGGATAGTGTATTGTCCATCTAGAACTTCCATGGCAACTACAGTACCACTATCTTCACACCGGCTCCAAGGTGATCATCATCTATCATTTCCTCATTAGGGCATATTTAGAAAGCAGTTGCAGCAAGCGATCCAAATACTGTATGTTAAACTATGAAATTGTTACAGGCAAATCCAAGCCATCCAATAATGAATAACAGATCGCTATGGCAACAAGGTCAATGCAATTAACTCAGCTGGCCAAACAGTGGTAAACCATGGGTTTTCAAAGGGATGAAGTACATCTATGCACCTGAAAGAAGAAACAGCAATCTGTCAAAACGAAGCTGATTGCTGCCTGAAAATGGATACGTACAACACAATTACATTACTCCTTTGACTTCAATAGACCGCACTTCAGTCACATACAAATCAAATGAACAAAGCCAAACCACGCAGAGCTTCAAAATGGAGGCCTAATGTTACAGCTCGAAAATACTTTTGTTTGATCCACCCCCCGTTGGAAGGTTTTGAAGACAAGGCAGGCAATTTCGTGTGCCTCATGACCCCCCAAACAATCAGAAAGGTAATGAAAATTATAATGCTAATCTTTATAGCCCACCGTGCCAGTAAAGACATCGTCCCGCAGACATACAGGGAGATCTGATTTAATTAGTCCCCCCCCCCCTACCCCCTCCCATCCCTTCTCCCTGTCCTTCATCAACTGGGCCTATAAACTATTAATGGCATCTCCGGCAATTTAGCCTGATCACTCATACTAGTTATACTCAGCTCATCTGAAAAATGTTTGAAGAGATTGAAAAAACGCTGCTGCAAAAAACATGGAATAAACCACCAGAGTGATTATTAATGCTGATCAAAAGCTTCTATCGCGGCGGCTGTCCGACGACCCAGCCAAAGGAGAACATCAAGGTTATCCTCTCAACCCGCTCCACATTCAGACAGCGTGCTTTCTTTGCAGTGGGGTTAACATGGCATTATGGAAATGATACAGTAGATTTATGACAATTCTCAGGACCTGCGTGAATTGATTGGGACAAAACAAAGCACTTATGCAACAGTGTTGAAATATGTCCGGAGGGAGTGTAGTTTATCTCTATGGAAACAAAGAAGCTTCCTCCAGGCTTCCTGTGTCACCGCTTGGCAGCTATCGAAATATACGTGAACGCAAACATAGGTTCGTGACCTTGTAATGCTCAACTGGACATCCTACCAATGTAAACACGCTGTTCTCTGGAGTGTGTCCAGCAGAGTCAATTATATTCAAACTGGAGAAATATAATACACAAAACCGACTGGACTCGCTATTCAACATAACGTAACATCTTATACAGTAGCCTACTATAGGCCTGCCTTCTCTATACCACACAGCTGTGTGAAAAGTTCCCCTCAGCCTCCACCCATGACCCCTGGCTTCCCTTGAGGATGTCCAGACGGACGATTGGACGTCTGAGTCACATTGTAGCTCGCGGAAGGGAAGTCCATCCTGTTTGCTCTAAATCATATGAGGAAATCAATGGTGTCGTGCATCGGGCCTAATGAAAGCCTGCTACTTTTCATTAGTTGAAGTTGATTGAATCCATCTTGACTCGATGTCACAGAATAAAAATAAAAACGATTCGGTCCATTTCACCCTTTTCCTTCCGATTTCAAGAAAGAAAGCATGAGTGCTCACTCTATAAACCAAGCACGCTTCATATAGTAAATCTATCATTGGAAACATATTGTTCTCCTCCCAGTGTTGCCGAAGGGCTTGAACACAGAGTGCAGTAATAGATGACCAATAAGCCCAGTAATTGACTCAGTTTGACTTACTGTTGCAATACCTATGGCTACACACTGTACGGTCCACGCATGGTAGAGCATGTAAGCCGCCCTCATCAATGGACAAGAAACAAGAATAATCCCTGTTAGAGAAACAACCTGCTTCTTCTCTTCACAGCGTTTGGTCTCCTCAACCCGGGGCAGTTACAAATAATTTAGCTCAGTAGAATAGAAGAAAAGATAGAATGCCTTTATTGCCATTGTGCCAAGGTACAACGAAATTAAAATACCACTGATTTAAAGGTGTATGCTGTTAAACATTAAAGGTTTATGTTTGGTTTTACTATAAGAGTAAAACCATAAGCCATCAGCTAACACCCTGGGGAAACATTGCTATCCGAGTCCAACATTTTGCCTATTGAGTAAGATCACACAATCCCATATCGTTATCAGGAGGCGCATATCCTCTGCCTTAGAGCATCTAAGAGTTGCATTTATTGATTCAATGTTATACCACGGTTCAGAGAGCCACATTAAAGAACCACCGTTTTCCGAAGTGTATGAAGGAAGGTCCACACCATGACCTCCATTGCGATATGCCTGTGGGCAGAAAAGCAAGCCATGTGATTATAATGGGCCCTTTAATCTCAGAAAACACATGAATGACATTTCTCCGTCAGTGGTCCCATTCACGAACAGCAGGCGACCAATCAAAATGGGAGAAGTTGAAACGAGATGGAAATTAAGCACATCTGCGTACAAGGTTGGGGAGGGTGAGTGTTTTGCTGTGAAATATGTTGTAAGACAGACCCACTTTGATATATTTTGATTGATAATTCTAAAACTGTGTATTTGATACTCTAGGACTTGATAAACAGACATGAAAGTGAATAATACAGCAGTAATGCAAGTTGGTTATGGAATACCAGCAGTCCAAACGATCAAACTGCTTTCATGACAACCACAGCAATATACATAGCTACAATAACACAATAGCGCTAGATGACTCCGTGGGTAGAGCATCAGGCCTGTGGCTGAGAGGTTGCTGGTTCAACATCGGGCTGGGTCACTTGACAAGGTTGGATCTTAACTTGAAGGGCTGCCTGCCGTCGTGCCCTGCGTTCGACCGGCAGAGATAGAAGAACAGAGGAGCAATTTACCCCGGGGGGGATTAAGCCAGCGTAACAAAACAAACACAATCTCCTGCTGATTCATGGGAATAAAGAGTCACTTTCAACGGCAGCGTTCTTTGTGGCGGACAATTGCTCATTCTTATGTGTTGTGCGACTTTTAACGGAGTTCTTATAGCTTTTATTTTAGTTTTTGACTTCAACTCATGGAGCCACAAACTGAGCTTAACTGAGCAGAAAGAAAGCCCTCTCTAAAAAAGCCCTTGACACTGGATCGCGCCAATGCTGGCTTCAGAGGGGGAAGGACTGTCACCTTATCCTTTCCTGATGGATGGTTACTTGGTGTCATTTATTTTGGAAAGTGATAGGAATCGCAGGCATGGGGACATTATCTGATGGATGTCCTGCTGCCTGTCTGTTCTAGCAAAGCAAAGACGGATAACAACAGCACTATTCATCAGTGGCATGTCTTTTATGTCTCAAATTCAACACTGGAACCTCTAGAGTTCAATAGGAGGATATCAGTGCTGTCCTGGAAAAGCCTCGCGTCTCCATATTTGCTTCCCCCCCCCAATAAAGTTTCTCGATATGATATGTTGAATATCTTGAATATGTTCCATGACCCCTCTAGCCCAACAGAGATACCTGATCAGTCCGAAAAGGAACGTTCTTGCAATTAAGTTGGAATTTTAGAGATACAGTAAGCCTTTTGGAGATGATACTGTATGTGGACCGATGATGAAACATAGTTACCATACAGTAGTACAGTAGATGCAGTAGCCCGGTCTCCCACTTGTGAGCCCTGACTGTAAAACACATTCAGTACACACAGTGACATTGAATCGGTCCTTAGAAATAAAAACGATGAGAAAGGGTTAATGTAATGAAATAACAGAGAAAGAGCCTTCGACTTCATATGCAACATACGTATGTATATACATATTGTCCTTTGTGTGTGTGTGTGCGTGCGTGCGTGCGTGAGTGTGTCTCATAGCATTGCTACCAATATGGAGACAATATTGTGCATCTTGCCCTTGCGGAACTCTTTGATAAGCGTGCTGCTGCTTGACTCTCCATTCATCCCATGTCATCCTTAATGTGCGTCTGACTGATGTTGGATCACCTGATTAACCTTACTGGTCAATGAATGCTGAGAAGAGAGTAATCTTTCTGTTGTTTTATTCATCATCAAAAGCATGTATCAAAAACATACAGTATCAAAGCTTTGGGCTTTGGATCAATATTGATTTCAGACATAGCTTAGTTTAACATAGTTACGTAACAGGATTTAGACAATGTAACGTACCTGTGAACAGATGAGCAGATGTTGCAACAGGTGGCATGCTAGCTTGCTAAGCTAAGCTAAAGCCAGCGTAAGATAGTTTAAGCCTTCATGAGTTACGAGGTAAGCGCGCGTAAGTCTCCTTGGTCCGTGTTCTCTCTTTTATACGGTTCTGTGGAGAAGCTTAATATAGGCTGTCAGCTGACCATTCTTTATTATGGCCATGAAGCATTGATGAAACATTACCTAGGTCAAGATTAAATCTGACCTATATCCAATGTCTGGATTGACCAATGTTCCCTGTTGACGACTATTTTGCTGACTGCATGGTCAACTGAGAGACCCCTGACCTTCTATGACCCTTGGCCGTAGCTAAATATACACTGGTATTAGAGTCACTAGCAGTCTAATATAGCTTTTATATGACAGCGAATGACTGAAACTAGAGACAGAGAAAACCACAACAGACCCCCGTCTGAGGGATTAATTTCCCTCAAAACCAGTAACATCACAGTTGGCTTCTAGCTTAACT
The DNA here is from genome assembly GCF_949987555.1 of Borostomias antarcticus. NCBI lineage: Eukaryota > Metazoa > Chordata > Actinopteri > Stomiiformes > Stomiidae > Borostomias > Borostomias antarcticus. Next base: position 13,724,423 of record NC_140257.1, read on the forward strand.
CATAAATGTCAATAAAACAACAATTAACATTAAACAATAACTTCAGACAATAGATGCTAACTCAAAAACACACAGTCAATTTTCAAAAGAATTGTGTTTGTTATTCAGAAAACATTAGCTTTGTCTGTAGGTTGGAGTAGGGAGCGGAGTCCTGCGTCTTTGTCCTCATTTTTCATGGGACAGTTGGCGCCAGTTTCCACTGCCTCGTCCAGAACCCCACAGCCAAGCCATCTCGCGAGAGAGAGTTTCTCGAACACATGTGGAGAGGAAACCCACATGTTAGTCACAGTCCTTAACCATTTTTTTTTTTTTTCTTTTTCTTAAAACATAAGACAGTTAAACACTTTTAAGACTGTTAAACAAAACAAACAAAAATTCGTACATTGACAGATAAATAAACTGCTTTGTCCTGTTACAGATAACTAATGACAATATGTATATATTAGTGATTATGCATTAAGAAAAGTCATCCTCACGGACATGTTTTTCTGCCTCCTTGCGATGTCCGTTGAGGTCCTTCTGTTTTCCCTCCTCCCCCGTCGGATCCATTGGCACACGTTCAGTCTTCTGCCACCCGTCTGATGGTCACGTCTAATCCTCTGCCACTCGTCTGATGGCATCCATAGGAATGTCCTTTACCACCCGTCTGATCCTTAACACTCACACTCCCTAGCATAGGAGTGTCCTTTGTCCGATCAGTCCAGTAGAGTGTAGAGGAGACTGGGTAGACTGGCACTCCATAGACGCCTTTCCTTGATGGTCTTTGGCTCAAGAGTCACTTTGTTCCTTTGTTAGTGGAACTTCAGCACAATGCAGAGGTTACAGATGTCCACATTTACTTTTGGGTAGAGGGGAGACTGGAACTCAGCATAGCGTAGGAGTTAGGGTACAATTCCTTCAGCAAAAACATTTGCAATTCTCTTGTTCCAAATAAAAATTAAAGTTATTATACATTTCTGATAAACTTGTTGTGCAGATAAATTTCGGACCAGCGCCTTGTCTGTTCATTAACTTAAACTTGCTGCTTGGTTGGTATTGAAATAGAACTTATTTAAAACTTTAACTTGAGTTAAATAAACCTTGCCAAAATCAAACCACACCTAAGGTTGCTACGCACAGTGAGGCGTGGCCAGGCAATTTCAGGCAAGTTTTGGAGCAATGAGCAAGAGAATATGAAGACAACAAGAAAGTTGACATCCCAATGTTCATTTTGCATCAGTTGAGGATTGAACTTGTAACTTCTGACACCAAGCAACATCCTCTATCTCACTGAGTTAATCAACAACAACTGACGTTTGGTGTTACAAATAGACTATGTGTCATCATAAAACACTGAACGTGTGGTATATGCAATAGCCCATGAAATATCGTTGATTAAAGTATACACTGAAACAAAGGATACAACAATAGATGTTGCATCATATACTAATGGTCTGCTCTTTAAAGTGTGGATGAGTGGCCTAAGTGATCAGAGTTTCATAATATATTCAACAAATTAAAGAGACAGCTGTTTACAGTACTTTGTATTGTAAAACATGTTGATGCATTGTCGCTCAATCTTAATGACACTCTGGTCACTGAGTTTGTGAATGACAGTCTGAAGATCTAATGTATCCTCGGCAGGGGCTAGGTATGTTTGCCAACAGCGATGTCTCCGATTGGTGGAGCTTGCGTTGGATTGTGGGTAATGTAGTGTTGGTTTCAGAGAACAGAATGAAACATTTTCCAAAAATCCAATTTCTGAAATAAAATTCTGAAAGAAATCACACTACATCTATCCTTTATGACAATCTTCGCTGATGTTTTGTCCACGAGAAGTTAGACTTCAGTGGAAGAATAATAATAATAATAACATAGGCACATACAATAGGGTCCCTGCAGCTACACTGCCTGGCTCCTAAATAAACCAATCCCCCCCTTGGACACGAAATTATCAAAATAATGCAGTGGACAATTAATGACATGTTTTAACTAAATCTCACCTGTAGGGGACTGTAATTAATAATTCAATTCCTTAGTGGAGCACAAAGCATTGACCACTCATAGCAGAATTAATGTCCATACTCCTGGCGTTCTAGAGCTATCTTTCTTCACTGTTTCTATTATTTCATTTTTGTTTTATTTTATTTTATTGTATTTTATCTTATGTTTATTTATTTTTCAAAACCCCATTCCCTGGCCTTCCCTTTGTGTCCCTCCCAGAGGTCTGGCTGGGGGTAAGGTGTCACTCCTTTCTCCATGCCCCGTGCGGCATCACATTCCATGTTCCACGCACCTGAACCATAGGCCTCCTTTCGGAACCCTATCGTCCAGCCGCCGGAACCCCACAGTCCAACCGCCGGGCTCACCCGTCAATCACCTCCCCCGTCTGGCGCCAGCCTCGTTGGGGTACACATTCTTTTGGGCGATGACCTCAGCATGTCTCATGGTCACACCTGGCCTTTGGGGTATGATGAGATTTCACAAACAATGAACAGTTGATAATCTCTGACGCTCTCTACTCTACCTGCTTCCTGTACGCTGTGGCCTGTCACCATTCACTACTGCCTTGACCCCGCCCCCTCTCTGTAATGGAGAGAGAGACAACATTGGTCAACAATCCCACTTGGCTTTTACACAGTGGTAAATGCAGGCTAGAAAGAGACCTAGTTTCCTGTCTGGACAATTTCCGCATGTGTGCTCAACACCTGTCTTGGCATTCATGTACTGCTCTGTTCTGATTCTGCCATGTTGCTCTATCTTCCTTTGGATTGAATTAAAAACACACAAATTAACACCACAGTGTAATACTTTGTTAGTACAGCTCTAAGATGAAAGTAAAAATACAACAATTCTCAATGGTAATGACAATAATGGCAATTGATTGCGCTTAAGTCTTAATTACCATACCGACGGTTCATGTTGGTATCCTGACCTCCATTGCTGCGCGACTGGTCTGGTTCCAATTTTATTTCTGCTGCACACAGAGACTTTAACAACAGATTAACAAATTCCTTATTCAATAGTACAATTGTATAACAACAGTGTAATATAACAATTTGTTCAATTTCTCATATAGTCATTGATTTTCTCTCCACATTCCTTTCTCTCATTATTTCCTGGTGATAATAGTGAGTAAAAATCGACTGATTATGATTTGGACAGTTCAATTAAAATTTTCAAAAATATAAATTATTCTAGCAACAATTCAGCTTATAAAACTAACACTATTATTCTAAAAAAAAATTCTATACCTATTTCTAATATTTTACATCTATTTTCTTATAAAAAATATAAATTATTCTAAACAATGTCTTGCCCTGCTTTTTAACACTACCCTGGCTAAGAGCAAACACTAATTGGGACAATGTTTTTATTAAAAGAATGATTTTATAATTCTCTTTGCTAAATGACTTTGCAGAAGATAAAATATTACTAATTTCTTCCCCTGCAGGGCACTAGATTTCCAATGAATCTTTCGCTTGGGATGGTTAGTCTAGAATATAATTTAGCAAATAGTATTTGCTCTCTCTTCCTTGCCCTCATGTACACACTAATCTTTTCTTTGTCCCGCCTATGCCACTGAGTTTAAATAGTTCACTTAATTACTGCTTCTTGCTTTCCCTATAACTCAAATAAGTCATTGCCTACTTTCCCATCAGGGATAGGTATTAGTCACTAAAGTCGTCACTCTAGTCACTACGCTTCCCCTATTACTTTTTAACAGTAATTTCCAGTCAGGTTAAGCATGTTACTTGGTTAATTGGCTACTCACTCACAGCTCACCTGATCCTCTCTTCAGTGTAGTCTTGATGGTTAGTCTCCAGCTCTCGGACGTCAGGTCACGATGGACAATACAATCCCATCGTAGAACGGACCTTGGCTCCAGAGCACCTCACAAGTTAGTTCAGTCAGTTATTAGATTGTATGTCAATAGAAATATTTATCTCCAATGGAGATAACATTTCTTGTGTAGTCATATTGTATTTGTTTGACCCAATGGCTGGTTCACCACGGCCGCTCTGTCCATCCTGCAGGTAAAAATACACTTCACAGATGTTACCCAGCTACGTCGTATTATTAAAGCTTTGATCAGAAACCTTAATCACGTGCCTTCCTACGAGCCTGCAAGATGGAAGACGTGGAGCGGTGGCACCCAGGCGATTAACCAATTAATCACTGGGTCAGTTATTTGTCTTAAATCTGCGCGCCATTCACCACTGGTGACGGCGTTGGCCCAATCAAACCACGGTTGGTTGACGCACAGGAATCGATTCTCCTTCACGACATCATCTCTCCTTACTCTTCACGACTTAATCTCTCCTTCCTCTGGAACAATACTCTCAGGAAGTCATATTATTGTTATGTTGTGCACTTTTCATTACAGCAATATTTCCTTAAGTAGTCTATTGTTCTGTAGACTCTGATCGCTTGATATTGTTACGTTATTTCACACGCGTTACAGTGCCAATTCTTGAAACAGTACTATATATATACCTGTTGTGGCCACTGAGTGTCTTCCAGCTGTGCTGGGGGGGTAACTTTTTCCTCTTGGTTTATGACGACCGAGTCATCTACACAATGTACTGCAGACCACCAGGTAAGCTGATGACCTGTCCTCCCCATTCTTTCTCAGGACAATAGGTGTCCCGAGCGTCTGGGGAGACAAGCACCATTATTGCAGATAGTACTCAAATCATCATTAGCCCGTTCCCTATTATTTTAAATAATATATATATATATATATATATCTTCAGGGTATTTCAAATTGCAGTATCAATAGTTTAATATCATAATTTGCTAACAACTAATCATAGTTTTGGCTCAATTCAATATTCTTTGGGGTACTGTAATTTTGAAAGAGAGGGACAGAGACAGAGGGAGACAGTGAGAGAGAGGGGCGGGGGCGAGAGCAGAGGTAGGGGCTAGTGAGCAGAGGGGGGTGGGGGCTAGCCCGCCCGCCTGAGCCGGGGCCGTTGCTATTAATAGCCTTAAGAATTGTGTGTAACCTTCCCCAACTGACGCACACACCAACCCTGAAGATTTCTGCTCTCCTGCCTCTCACTCTCCTGATCTCCCAAAAGCGTTATAATAGCACTTTATTCAAATCAGCTGGCTTTTTTAGTGAGTAAGTTTCAGCACATTAGCATAGCTGTAGCGCTTAGCATTTTAAGCATTGTCACAGTTATTTTTATGACAGACATAAACATTGTTATCATTTTTTAGTCGTCACTCGCTTTTTCTGGTATTTCCTGACACTTTTCAACTACAATTCATTTACTGGAATCTGGCGTAACCTACAAATGTCACTTGTTTTCGAATTCCCTGGTCTGGTGTTTGTATCCGTTAGTTTGCGGTTAAATTATCAAATTAGGTACGGTACCGGTACAATTATGACCGAATGACTTCTCGACCGTTCTACCCTGAAATCAGGCCCCGTTTCTACATTCCTTCCCCGCGGAATCGTTTTTATTTCCACTTTTCTGCCAAGGTGATGCGTCTAAAATCTGCAGTTTTATAATCAACACATCCAATCGAGAAATCACTATCTGGGGTCCCTTGTTTTTGCTGTTTTTGATTACAACGCAGGGAAAGCGACTGTGTCAGTCCTGGCCAGCTGCCAGCGGTCGGTCCTTTCCCTTAGATCTTAACAATGCGTCTGTATTTCATTCACTTCTAAGGAAAATCTATACTAGCCTACTTCACTCTTTTCCAAATTTATCGAATTTCTGGGAAATAGCACTGACTGGCGGTTGGTGCTCAAACATACATACTCTAAGCATCGTTATCCTGTTAATTAGTGACAATTGTTTCACACTTTAAACTCATGCAAATTCTCACACAGCTTACAATCTGGCATTTTTCTCGTTCAACATACATTGACCTTTAACTAATCAGTTCCAACAGGTTCTTTTGATTGAATAAGCATTTTATACTTTTACTCTTGATTTGGCTTATTTAAAGCAGATCTCCTATACATTGTTATTGTGCGCGCTGTTTGCATAGGTAAAATACTTGTTTTGCGCCTCTATCAGAGTTTTTCAGTTGTAATAATAGCTTATAATATTAACAATCCTTGCCGACAACGCCATTTTGATGTTGGATCACCTGATTAACCTTACTGGTCAATGAATGCTGAGAAGAGAGTAATCTTTCTGTTGTTTTATTCATCATCAAAAGCATGTATCAAAAACATACAGTATCAAAGCTTTGGGCTTTGGATCAATATTGATTTCAGACATAGCTTAGTTTAACATAGTTACGTAACAGGATTTAGACAATGTAACGTACCTGTGAACAGATGAGCAGATGTTGCAACAGGTGGCATGCTAGCTTGCTAAGCTAAGCTAAAGCCAGCGTAAGATAGTTTAAGCCTTCATGAGTTACGAGGTAAGCGCGCGTAAGTCTCCTTGGTCCGTGTTCTCTCTTTTATACGGTTCTGTGGAGAAGCTTAATATAGGCTGTCAGCTGACCATTCTTTATTATGGCCATGAAGCATTGATGAAACATTACCTAGGTCAAGATTAAATCTGACCTATATCCAATGTCTGGATTGACCAATGTTCCCTGTTGACGACTATTTTGCTGACTGCATGGTCAACTGAGAGACCCCTGACCTTCTATGACCCTTGGCCGTAGCTAAATATACACTGGTATTAGAGTCACTAGCAGTCTAATATAGCTTTTATATGACAGCGAATGACTGAAACTAGAGACAGAGAAAACCACAACATGACTCCGTGATCGTCCTTCTATCATCTGCTAAGGACATCTGGCCATGTATACAAGACATCCACTACCTCCTCTGTGTCATCAACATAGATTCCACCCATGCTCTTTTAAGGCATTTATCATCTGAGAACGCTTGGCCATTGCCATCCTAACAGGAAATGTATTGCTTATTACAACGTCCATGGGGAGATGCATTCTTCTCCCATACCTCTGCTTCTATATTGATTGGACGAGGACAATTTGTTTTAAATGATCGAGATGATTACACAACACTGATCGCACAACGATATTGCATAGGGCTGTGATGTATAGACAATCCATCAGTGTAGTTTTTTTTTTTTTTAGATATTGAATTTCCGAACCATCCTATATTGGCAAGTGGGGGAGTGAGTTACCTTAGAATTTATGAATGTTGCAATGATTACATTTCAAACAGCAATTTATAAGGGGTGTATTGTATTTGGTTTGATGTTGGCCACAAATCAAAATAGCTATTCCTCATAACAACTGGATTCTCTTTTTCATTAGTTTCCTAAGTATAGAACGTAAACAATTATAATTCTTCATTTCTAATGTAATCCTGTGGTGCCTGAAGAGCATAGCAACAACTTTGTTTTCATCGTTTCCAATAGTGGTTAACGAAAAGCCTTGATAAGTGTAGTCATTAAGACTGTATAGTGAGAGATATGGCCATTGCAGCAGTTATAACAGCTTCTCTTCCATGCTAACATTGTACATCTTAGCAGTAACAGAAATTGTGGCTAATAGATTCAAACTACTCTTCCCACGACCCTGAAAGCGAGGACATTCATCACAGGTTTTCAAAGGAAGCATTCTCTAAGTGCATCTCTACATCAAAATGGCCACAGTGTACCATCAAAACAAAACACGTTCTTTCAAATGCCTTGAGTAAACAACTCTGCCATGTACATTTGTGAGCTAACGAGGGACAGTGCTCCAAATGAAAACCGACTGTACCGTTAAAACTTCTTAAAAGCTCACAAGGAAAGAGGCATTTCCTCGGCTAAACTCCCAAGTGATGACAAACCAATTAACCCGGACTCATTAGCAGAAGCCATTAGGAAATAAAGTCCCAGGATGGAGCACTCTGTGAGTGAGCGTTTTTTGCAGTATTGATTAGTAATTAATGCCGGAAACAGCCGTCATTAGGAGGCAAAAGACAAAGGCAGGAACGGCCCTTAGTAAAGCTAGCCTCAACCCCCGGCCTGTCCCTGCTGACTGTCGTGGTCGTGCGTAACTTTGTAAATGTCAGTGTCTCCTACTCAGAGGTTGCAAGCTGTTTTATTTCCGAGTGAGGGGAGAAGAAGGGATGTTGGAAATGAGTTTCCTTCCACCATCTGTTTCTTTGTACTTTAAGTCAAATATTGTCAAGCGACTGACAATAGCCTGTTCAAAAATGGTCAACGCAAGTTCATGGCGAAAAACGACATGACGGCTCTCCTGTATTCAACAGATGTGCTCGTTCAGTTTGACTGGCTTTGCGTTCCTTTGCTGCAGTCACAGGTCACCAGGTACGGCGCGTCAAGCTACAGCGGTTGTGTGTTATTTTCAGTTGAGCGATGTAACGCGTGGACGGCCTTCCTGGATTCCAGGTGTCTGTTGTCTTTCAAGAGGTGTTGCTTTGCTAGACACTCGGGTTCAGTGTTAAAGACCGCGTTGACTCAACGCGGCACCATTGGGAAACATGAACAACAAAACAAGCACGTACTTGCCGGAGAGGATTGTAATGTTTCAGCGGGAGGTATGCTCTGTACTACCCTGGTTCATTCATTCAATCCCTGGCGCGCACACACACACACACACACACACACACACACACACACACACACACACACACATACTATTCAAACACGCTGATGTACACGTGCAAGTGAAAAGCGCACGCCCAGTCTTGGTAAACAAATTCCTTGATGGCCGCCTGGGCGCTGCATGGCTGACATGTTGGTGTACAGGCCGTACCATGGAGCTGACGTTGTTGTCATAAGCTAAGCCTCCTCCGTCATAACACAGCGTGGCCATGGTGGGGCTGTGACACTCTGAGTACACAAACGGTATACTGTACATTAGACTTGACCTCAAAAGACATGCATCTTATATGTGTGTGTGTGTGTGTGTGTGTGTGCACACGCGTGTCTGAGAAAGATAGGCTACAAACTTTGAGCTCTTCTGAACAGTGAAGACTCACGACTACCAGCCATGGTATTATCACGACTGCTCAGTCCTACTGCAGAGTGAACGAGAACTACTGTAAATACAGTCTCATCTTAATGCAGAAGTGAAGATGCACGCTACGTTTTGCATGCACACTGTATGGATATGTATGGAGAAGGTGCTAGAATACAACAAGACATTTATTAGCAAGCTCAATCCATTCCTATTGACAGAAGTAGTCATCAGGTCTAACACATAGGCTATAAAGACGTTTAAGCAAGAACAAATGCCTGGAGCAGTGTCTAAGTGAGCATCAATCCACAAGGAATGACTAAGGCAGAGTATATCCATACAGTGCCTTTATCCCGTCACAATGACTGATGGGCCTTCTAGTATATAAAACAGTGAACACTCAGCTTTATGAATGAGTAATGTCCTATGGGACCTGCTCCCCTCCCTGGATGGGTGTGCCAGAGAGCCAAATCAATGATTTCATGCGTCGCACTCGTAGCGATGAGAGTCGGCGGCCCGGCAGCTGCAGATCCGAGGGGGTTGCGTTTCCTGATTTTCGGAGAAGGCATTTTTACGGCCTACGGAGCGCTTCGTCCGACACCTCCTGTCCGTCCACCCCCGGGGACGGGCCGAGCTACAGCCGTCCGTTCATCCATCACTATGCTTTCATTCTGCCCGCTGTCAGGCACAACGATCCCCGCGGGGCAGATCAGTGTGTGCGTGTGTGTGTGTGTGTGTGTGTGTTGGGGGAGGAAGATGATCAAATGACTTCGCTAGGGAGTTCATCCTGCATTGACGGCTCTTGGCCTTTACCAGCAGGAATCGAGCCAGCTGGTTTACAGTACGTTTACAGTAGAGCTGTTGAATATGAAATGTTGGAATCAGCGCTTGCGGAACATGTGGTTTTCAGACAGGGAGGCAGGGAGTGTTATCGTGTTATAATGTAATAGGGTATCATTTTAGGCTTTGCACCAGCAGTACGAAGCACTTGCATCTCACGTAAAAAAAATATTCAAACCGAGAGGGTGGAATGGCTCGATTTGCAGGGTTGCTGTTAAGACCACAGGCACGTCCAAACCCTGCTGGCCACAACTACCAGAACATTCTCCACATGCACCCCCCCCCCTCCCCCCCTCGTCTGTCATCCTGCCATTCCAGCGATAGGTTGATCCATCACACGCCAGGCGTCTCACAGGTGCCCAGAACACGAGCGGGTAATTGGACATCTCTTCACAGCAGGGGCTAAGAGGAGTCTGAGTGATCGTTGGGAAGTCATCATATCCCCAGGTCCACTCACAGGACCCTGGAGCGAGCACGCTGGCACGAATCAATCTGGAATTCGTGGACAAGGAGGTGCTCCAGGAGCGCGCCGCGGGTTCTTCATGCTCCTCAGGTCTTCACGAGGGATCGGTGGATCTCTGCAGAGAGAACGGAAAGCCACCGGGAAAACGGGACAAGTTAAGAACTAGAGGGTAAAAATAGCCGAATTTAAGGGAAAGGGAGTACGATCGTTTAATGTTGGAACAAGGAGATGATGGTGTGATGATAACGTAGAGAGAGAAAAAAATACAAATAGAGGAAATTGATCTAGCCGGAAAATAGAAAAATCGTTAACACTTTATTTTATTACCCGTTACTTACATAGCAATTACTAGATAAATACATATGAATAGGATATAGATATTCATTGGTTCAGTTGGAAATATTCAATATTCAGCTGGAAATAGTATTCATCTAGTAACTATTTCTTTCTTTTTTAAACCTAGTACCTATATATTAAGAACAAAGTAGCATGAGCAATAATGCCCGAGGGGGGGTCAAATTAAGAAGTCCCCGGGTCAAGGTTGTGACAAGTGACAAGGCTAACCAGGCCTAACGAAGCCCAAAAACAGGGACATGAGAAGGCCGTAAATCACACCATCGCTCTGCACACATGATAAACACCTTGATCTGACTCTAAAAGCGACCCTCTACTTAGATAGACATAATTAGATAAATACATCTTATTCCTATGTACTTACCTTGTAATTATTATGTAATTAACAAGCCGTAAAATAAAGCGTTACCTAAAAATGCATTGCAGTTGAGTAAATGCTACTAGAGTTATAGTGGGCGGCGGTCACATCCCAGTGCTTTGACTGCAGCCGCTACCCAACTCCTGTGACACCCACACACCCTCACTTAGGTGCCATGTACACAACCCTGCCTATTTTTTTTTTTTATATTCAGCCATTTTTTGTGGCTTTGCAGCTATACTGACAAAAAACACTGCAGGCTACGCTCAAATGAAATGAAAGACCTCAGCTGCAGTGTAGCGTGGAGACAGTGAGCAGAGGACAATTACATGGTCCTTTGCCATGCCTGTTCAGAGGGGAACGGGAGGGGGTCCTGGACTTTCAGGAGGGCTGTCATCGTATCGTCCGGATGCGCTCGTGTGAAAGCGATAAAGTGGGCGGGTTTGATTCAGTGTCGGTTTCTTGTTGATTGTCTGTCACAACCTCAGCTTGGCGGTCTTCAATCACAATTTGTGTGTTTGTGTTAGAGAATGTGGAGTTTGAAGTTTGTATTCCCCAGAGGTTTGAAACAGAGCTGTAGCGTTATTTCCAGCATCACATACAGTAACTGTACATGAGTTTGATTGGGTAGAACAGATAGGGGTTAAATATAACCATGTGTTCTGTCTCTGTCTTGTTTTTGACTAAAGCAATTCTGGAATTGATTATTCACTTCATATTTTATGGTTTTTTTTTGTCATCAGTTAAAGGTGCATTCTGCGGTTTGGCTCAAAGCACTTTTAGTTATACATTCTGATATTCTTAGTACATCCCAACAGCAATCAATAAATAAAGTGATCTGACACTAAAATTAAATTAATCTGTAATCTTTGGAAGTCACAGGACTGTAATAAGTGCATCCAATCATTTGAATCATCATGAAATGATTGGATGGCTTACCTGCCTGTCAACCTACCTACAGGTGTACCTGCCTAGCGAGTGTCGTTTGTTTTCCCCCAGTTTGGAGGAGGGGCTTTGGAGGGAGGCCTGAAGGGAGGGGCGGGGATTTTGTCAGTTGCATTTTTCAAAATCTTTCAGTCTAACAGGAATTCACAAACCACATGCTGCACCATTCATAACATCAACTATTCTGAAGAATTTGTCCTTGAATCCATTGTTTTGAATCCAATCCTCAGTCAATTAGGAAGCAGTTCCACTTCCCTTAACCTATCCCTCTGCTTACCCAGTCAGAACAGACTGTAAGCATTCACAGCGGTTGCCTTTGTGGTGTCAGGGCCAGACAAGTTATGAATGTGCCATCGTTTTGATGTCAAGCAAGCTTTCCGAAAGCAAGCGGTGGGTTCAAAATGTTTTACTGAAAAGAAACCAGCCACAAAATAGTATTCAGGGTTGCCCTTACAATCGCACTGAAATGAAAAAAGCTTTCTGTCCCATTTTGGTTCACATAATTGGTCATAGTGTTCACCTATTCAACGATGTATGCCAAAGAATTTACAAAATTCTACTTTTGTTGTAATTTTATATCAAAGTATATAATTTCTTACTTCCTGGAAAACGGTAGGTCACGTGCAATGACGACAACAGGTACCTTAGATTTTAGGCCAATAATCTCACGACATCCACCCGTCAATCAACGCTATCCTTCTATCGAATCTGTCTAAAGTTCTTAAAACCCGTCCACTTGTCAATGTTCCAATCAAATTCCTCTAAACATATGTCCTACCCTCATAGCTTGTTTGTGTTGGAAATACGTCAAACTACAGAAGTTAGATGATCTCAAACGTCCGTTTCAGTGCGACTTTAAGCATAACAGTAAACTGCTATTAAAATGGCAGATTTTATAGTACAGCATGCCATAACTTTCAGAGTATGTAGCTAGAGTTCAAGAGAATTGAAATACAAAGGAATGTAAGAAATACATGGATCTTTATTCCCAAGGTGAAATGTGAACATCAAACACTTAAACACCTTGTTTAGGCTGTAAAATCTAATTTCAATTCGATCGATCGACCCCATGCCAGCATTTTACTAATGCAGTCTCTTCAGTGATAACGGTATCTATGCCAGGTTGGCACAGCAGGAAGTCAGTAATGGCTCATTCAAAACAGATTCATCTTTTATGAAATAACATCATATAATGCATAATAAAACGCCACAAAGAATACTGTTAAGTTTTAATTGCTGTTAGCACACAGAGGATTAGCAGTTTGGTTTACACCGCAGCTAACAACATTACACAAGACTTCTGTGTAAGTGGAAGACCGGTAAGTGTGTCCAATCAGTTGGCGTTGTGTTCACCAACCCGCTGAGAGACCTCATTTGAGAGCAAACACCGTCTCGGGTGACTGGGAAACGAACCTCTTACTGCTGCCATTACCCAGCATGCTCTCAGAGGCCGCCGCCGCCTCTCATGAATCTCTCCTTGAGTCCTCGCCTCCTATCTGCTCTCCTGAGCCACGGGAGGGGAAGGTTTTAGATGAGGACCCTCTGAAACTCTCCTCTGTGTTTGAGAAGGAGGCCACGGCTGAGGGTTCCGTTACGGCTGAGAGCTACGGAACACAAGCGCAGCATAGCGAGACTCATCCATGGGCTCATCGAGCGAGGCTCATCCATGGGCTCCACACTCAGACGGATGAGCTTCTATGGAAGGAGAGGGGCAATGAGGGTGGCAGGGCAGGTAGACAGGGCAGGTCAGGTAGGGCAGGGCAGGTAGACAGGGCAGATCAGGTGGGGCAGGGCAGGTAGACAGGGCAGATCAGGTGGGGCAGGGCAGGTAGACAGGGCAGATCAGGTAGGGCAGGGCAGGTAGACAGGGCAGGTCAGGTAGGGAAGGGCAGGTAGACAAGGCAGATCAGGTAGGGCAGGAAGGTGGGACAGGTAGACAGGCAGGTAGGTAAGCAGGCAGGTATAGGGCAGGTATAGGGCGGGTAGGGCAGGTTTCGGGTAGATATAGGGCAGGTAGGGCAGGTTTAGGGCGGGTAGGGCAGGTATAGGGTAGATATAGGGCAGGTAGGGCAGGTAGGTAAGCAGGCAGGCAGGCAGGGCAGGTATAGGGCAGGTATAGGGTAGATATAGGGCAGGTAGGGCAGGTATAGGGCAGGTAGACAGGTAGGCAGGCAAGTACAGTAGGACAGATAGGGCAGGCAGGCAGGTGTAACAGGTGTCACTGCGTCGCTCGTCAGTATAGCTTCCACCATACTTTCCCACACTGGGTTCGAACTCGGGTCTCCTGACTTACGAACACAAGTGAGCACCTCTCATAAACACCGCTATCAGCTGCGCCACCGAGAAGCTGTTGATGGTGTGCAGGTGGGCGAAGTGAGTTTAAAGGATAAGTTCAAGTTCAAATTTTGCACTTAAGGGCCTGTTCTCTGTCTGTCTTACCCAATACATCCATGGTCTTACCTGACAGGTAGAGACTATAATTTCCCTGATCGCCTCAGTATTGAGACAGCTACAGCTGTTCTGCAGGTGCACACTCAGCTACAATGGAAGTCAATGGGGCCAGAGAAACTGCCAGTAGGCTAGGTGGAAGTGGAGGGCGTGACAGATTCAAGGAGTCAAGGGAAGACTTCTGAGATTCGGCCTGCTTCTCCAAAGCTCTCTGGTGTGTTGAGGCTATGGGGGTTAAGTGCAGCCATGAGTTAGGCGTGTGATGAGAGACTTCAAATCTCCACACATTACAGCAGGCTGCCTAACGGGCTGCTCACACGCTTCCGTCCCGTCAACGTATGGCGGAAGGCGTGTCTGCTGCACGCAACAACAACCAAATCCCGTCTTGCGATGATGTCTTTCTCTACGACATCTGATTGGTCGGCAGCTCCAGCAACGCATCTGAAAGTTGAACATTGCTCAACTTTCGACGCTAGCAACGCAGGCAACGCAACGCACCGGGACAACGACGGAACCAGAATGCCGTTCGGCTGCAGCCATTGAACGTGAATGGCATCCGTCAATGATGACGCATCAAACGGAAGCGTGTGAGCGGCCATAACGGTGACTCTGAGGAGAGTGAGTTCAGATGTTATGAGCTGATCTTAGACATGAATCAATAGTTCTAACACCCACTGAAGTGCAGAACAGTGGATTTTGCTTAGTTTAAAGTGTGCTTCACACATAATTTTTCAGATGGATGTCCCACAGCTGAGACAATGAACATTTACCAGCACAACATTTTTCCACAACGTCTCACTCTGTTGGCCAGAATCAGACGGCTTCTCAACCTTCCCTGCTTCTGAAAGCAGAGCCTCTAAGGTCGGAGACTGTATGTTCAATCAGAGCAGGTCACTTTAAAGAAACCACAATTCACAATGACACAACAGGAGTTCAGAGGTCCTTCTGGCTCAGTCCTTATGTTTGAGTGCCGAACCGTGTGGTGATTTTCCGGCCTCATTGAAAGCTTCCTTAATTGAGGCACCTTTCAACGGTCTGAGGACTTTGGGGATTTTGGCCTTCCTGGTGTAAGATGCTATGGGTCAATGTTGACCAGAGATTACAACCTCCAACACATGACGTGTCACACATGAGCTTGAAAGTTGAAAGTGTGTCGCCTTCAACTGGAGAAATATGTTTGTTACTGCATGTGTTGTTGCTGGGGATCAACATGACAAAGAACAGGTTATCCATCAGCTGCTTTCAGACAATGAAATATGATATCAACCGTCCTCCTAAAATAAGAAATGATCTGCCTGTTCATTCAGCACAATGGATTAAAGATTAATTCCGATGCTGTTAAAATGCTGAGAATAAGACTCAGACTAGAACAGATAAGTGTGACTGTCTGGGCTTTGTTGCTGAATAACAAACAGAGACAGGAGAGAACATTTCCAGCCCGAAGGCTCATAGTCTAATCTCCCAATTAACTATTAAATGTGCTTATTAAGAGAGTAAAGAAAAATAAAATGTTTGGCTTTCTCTAAGCCACAATGAGATCATTAGACACAAGGCTAATTGAGAAGCTTTGATTTAGTTCTATTTACTTTTGACATGCATACAGTACATTTCTGTGTGGTGGCAGTTGAGTTTGTTTTTTATAGGCATCGTTTAACTCCTGCCTGGGCAGTTTATTTGACTCTGAAAATGAAGTAAAATGTCTTGAATTAACACGCTAAAGCAAACAGATGTATCTGTGGGGCGGGAAACATCACAGTGTACCACACGCAGAATGTTTCCAGCAAATCTGGAAATGACTGTTGGTAATCCATGAATTAATTCACAATTGTGAAACTGGGTGTCATGGGAACATGCTTGAGAAATTGAGTTTTGAAATCTCTGGACCTAAACAACAAAATCAACCTTTAAGCGTATCCTTTATGTAGACATGCACAAGAGAGCATACGCATGTTAACAAATCAGAATGCCTTCTCCATGTGTCATACTGTTCTTACTGTAAAGAATGTATAGCTAAATAATTGTACAAAAGCCATTTAGGCCTGTCATCTTGTCAAGGATCTCGAATGTGTTGTTCTGTTTAATCCTATTATAGAACCACTGGGACATTTGTCCCTGTTCATTACTATGACAGTTAAGAAGAGATATATAAAAATGCAACAGTCAATTTGATTGCCAGGAACTGTCCAGAACAGGCCCTGCTGCCTTCTGGCCATTTGAGATGCATTTAGTCAACATTAAATCAAATCATATTCTTTGGTGCAAACAATTTAGATAAATGGTGGAAAATGTAACATTTGGGCATTTCACAAAATATAATTAATTATTCGTTCATTCCGTTATGTGTTCTCTGAGTAGGACATTTAAATTAATCTTCGAGTTCAAGTTCCCGTTTGTTTATTTGTCATTCGCCCACATACTGGACATCGTGTCCGGGAAGGACACATCGTTCCCGAAGGATCTTCTTTAGTTGAGCATGTATTATGGATGTGGGCAGTTCATTCTAGAATACAAAAGCGACGGCTCTTGTCGAAGGTCAAGAGTCTGAGAGAACTGCTAATAAAGAGAAGAAAAGACTGGTAAAAGAAAAGAAAAAGAAACATTTCTGCATTGCCTGTTTAACTGAAAGTTTCTCGGTCGTAACCCCGCCTCGGGGACCAAGGTTAACTCTGAATCAGGTCGTACAATGAAAGGTTGTCATCATAATGGCGGAGAGGCGAGCGCGACTACCTCAGGCGCTCTGAAGTCGGCAGACGGTGCTCTTGCAGTCTGGAAGACGAAGGTTTTTAAGGTCAGTGTCTGCCATTGTTAACCCAAAGGATTTTTACTTTATAAGGTAATATGAAAAAGATTGGTCGCAAGGTCGCTGGTTCGATCCCAGCTCTCGGCATTGTGCCGACGTGTCCTTGAGCAAGACGCTGAACCCCAGATCGTTCATGTGCGGCACGGTGGCGCAGTACAGTACCTGGTACCGTCACCTCACAGCAAGAAGGTCTCCAGGCCTTTCTGCGCGGAGTTTGCATGTTCTCCCCGTGTTCCCAAGGGTTTCCTCCCAAAGAACTGATGCTAAAAACACGCAGAAGACCAAGACTTGGACTGAGCACTTGGACTTGGTCCCCGGGCGCCATGAACGATGGCTGCCCACTGCTCCTGGCTGCCCCTGGAGGAGGACGGCTTGGATGGGAGAAATGCAAGAGAACAATTTCCTTGAGCGACCCCCAAAATTGCATTTGTGTGTGGAGTGCGCTGTGTCGCTGCTCACTGTGTGTGCAATGTGTGTGACACTGTGTGGCTGAATGAAGACCACTCTTCCCTTGGGTCCTGTAATTATTTCACTAGAACCCCCCTGCTGTGTTTTATATAGGGGTCTGGGGGGGAGGGGTTATTCACAAGACAATATTTACAATGCTTTGTAATTCCCCAGTTTTTAAAATGTCTTAAGTGCCCTCACCAACCACTCCAATTCCACAAAGATTTTAATGTTTTGAAATCTATTGCAACACAACACAAGGTCAACTAACCTCTGACTTAGGTCACAAATGCTCCTCTGAATCTACAACTGCAAATTACCATAAAGGTCATAGCAGCACCCACTCACGGATGATCATTCCTAAACCCAGACGCACTCTTAAAGTACAGCGTGCCTCAAACCGAAACGCTGACCCTGTTCTCTTCCATGCGTTGCATTTTCCACGTAAAAACAAACAAACAGCTATCGTCAAGGTATTCCTGGCATCGCCCGTCGTCCAAGATAATTGACGAGTGTGACACCGTTCATGGCTGGAATTCCTGAGGTGTGTGTATAATGAGAAAGCTAAAGAGAGAGACTGCCTGGAGAGGAGTGTGTGTGTGTGTGTGTGTGGGGGGGGGGGGGGGTAGGGAGGGGGCATAGAGAGCCTCTTAGGAGGAAGAACATTCATTTCTGTGTGTCGCATGGGCAGATAGTTGAAGAACAGCCTGTGTCTTTTTACCTTTTAGCCTTTATTGGTGTGGAGCAGACTTTGTCATGGCCCGGGGCTCATAGAAAGAGAGCTCAGACTAGGAGGAGGAGAGACTCTCCGGCCTGTAAGCACTTAACAAACCACTGATGGCTTTGAGCTGGTGCACCAGTGTCAGCAAGGCATCATCAGCCGTTTACTGGCAAAGCTGCTAACAGCCCAGAAGGACACTGACAATGACCAACCCAACACCTGGCATACTAATGTGTTTAGTGTTGGTTTGTACCAGAGCTGGGTCAAATCCAATTTGCAAATACTCTAAAATGCATGGGGTGGACTTGGTTATAGGATTAGGGGTTGTAAAAAAGTACAGGGAGGCAAAGCAGTACAAAAGGCAACTCAAATGTACCTTAAACATTTTTAAATTCTTCAAATACTAAGCATTTGACATATGTAACACTAACACATAAATGAGCAAACATCTGTCTGTCTGTATGTCTGTTTCCATTTTCTCTGAACACCGTCGGCCTGACAGCATTGATTTTTGGCACAGGTCCCAGCAGGGGGCCTGAGCACATGGTGAAGGCCGCGTTTTTTAATTAGCTAATCAGGGCCAATTATATGGAAAATTAGTGATAATTAGTGATAGTACTACCCACAAAAGCCAGCAGGTGGCACGCAATATGTGTACACACATGCGCACGCTATAGTAGACTGTTTGAGAGCAGGGGTTCCCAAAACTTTAACAAAATAATGGTTCCAGAGACTCGCGACTGCCACTGTACACCCAGAGGTAGTTGAAGTATGCAAATGTTTGCACGCGTACGCAACAATAATAGGCATAATAACAACAAAAGAACACAATCTATTGTATTATTTCACAATAGCAGCAGCTGTATTGTTATGAATTTAAATAGGCCTACTATTTTTACCTTTCCTAACAATGATGGTTAATAGGCCATTTTGAATCGTATTTATGATCTCACGACTCCTCCACCTCATCGTCTCGCGACCTCCATCCCTGTCTCGTGAACCCCTCGTGGGGCCCAACCCGGGGGGCGTCTACGCGTTTCGCAACCCAGTTTAGCGATAACACCATTGAGTTTAGGGTTAAGGAAGACCCTAACCCCTAACCTTAACCCTAACCCTAACCCTAACCCTAACCCTAACCCTAACTCTACACCTGACCCTCACCCTAACCCTAACCCTAACCTTAACCTTAACCCTAAACCTAAACCTAACCCTAACCCTACACCTCACCCTCACCCTAACCTTAACCCTAAACTCTGTGCAGAATTTATGTTTTTGACCCAGATCTGGTTTCCACTGTTGGCCCAGTGTCAACTGTTGAGTGAAACGGCGGCGGTGTTGACTTGGCCAACATCGTAAACTTCCCTCCCTCCAGATACCTCAGTGGGTTACGCAAGACAGTGTGAGCAGGCTCTCTCCCTCTCTCTGGTGCTCTCTTTATTTCTTTATTTATTTATTTTTTGACCTTTGGAAAAGGGGGGTCTCATTGAGATTAAAATTGTATTTTACAAGAGGGTCTCTCTCTGTCCTCTGTCCCCCTCTCTTTCTCTCCTTCTCTCCTGCCCCCCCCCCTCTCTCTCTCTTTATTCTCCTCTCTCAGCATAGTAGCAGAACTTGTTTGTTGGAGTCATCGTTTGGACGAGCGCGAGCCTGCCGTTTCAGCCAACAGCTGGTTTGCGTTCCGCCGTGGCGTCAGGAGCTCCGCGTAAATCACCTCGGAGGATCTGTACTCCAGGTCGGGCCGACCCAGCCAGGCCGAGGCGCTGACGCAGCTGCAGACAGGAGACGGGGAGCAGATGGGATGCTGGGTTAGTCAAAGCGCAGCTCTGCGCTCGGCTACGGGAGCGTCTCTTCCCCACGCGTTCTTCGTCTCACTTCGAGGCACTTCTCGTTTCTTCTCTTCTCGTTATCGCAGCCTCTCGTTATTTTCTCTTCGACCAACTCCTCTCTTATCCTCTCTCTCCTCTCCTCCCCTCCTCTCGTCACGGCATGACATATGAGGTATTACAGCGTAACATATGAAGCCTGCCATCCCTGGTGGAGTGGCCCTGAATGATTCCCCGGATCCTGTTGCAATGCTTCAATTGAAAGCCTCTCCTCTCTCCTCTCCCTCTTCACATCTGCACGGCATACCGAGCTTCTCTGCTGCTGACAGCCGCTGTCTCGTCAGTGTCTGTCTTCCATCTCTGGACGACGCGGGTCAGACCTCCCTGACCGCCCCCCCCCCCCCCCCCCCCCCCGCCCCCGGCCACACGGGGTCCACTGGCAGCAGTACGGCACGTCCACTAGAATTCATATCCCCCCTGGTCTCTGGAGTCTGTAGCCCTGGGACACACAGCCTCCTAATCAGACTTAACTCCCGTAATCAGACTTTCCTCCTCTGTGTGTGTGTGTGTGTGTGTGTGTGTGTGTGTGTGTGTGTGTGTGGTATGGGGAGAGAGGATAAAAATGACCAGAACATGGGCTTTTGAGGTACTCTATAAAAATGAGGCAGCGGAGTAGCACAGCTAACTCAAATTCATATTTGATTATATTTCATCTTAATTCATCAAGTGTGAGGTTTCAATACTCACATCAATTAGCTTGACACGTCTCCATGAAAAGACCATTTGTGCCCAATGCAGGTTGATTGTATATATGCCATTGGACCGATAACAAGACCTTCAGTGTAATATTTGCACTGGTGATAAATCATTTCGGGTTGAATGTGAGTTTTATATGCTGCTCACACACCATTGCACAGCACTGACTTCAATAAGGATTATTAACACAATCCCTTTCCAGCGCTGAAGACGTTTGACTTGGAAACTTGGCCATTTCTTCACTCTTTTTATCTCATGGTCGTCTTCAGAGGCCAATCGATGTATGTGAAGGTGTGTGTGTGTGTGTGTGTGTGTGTGTAACTGGTCCAAATGACTGAGCCATTCACAGAGCCCATTTCCTCAGTGATTAGATCTGGGTCTGCTGTCATCTACAGATGTTCTCATTAGGACCAGAGCGGGAGAACACGTCGCATCTCTTAACCGGAAGATCTGACCGACAAGAAATACAAATCACCTCCAAGACTTACTGAGAAGTACACAGAGACGTTCAGGCATTCTTTGACTCAAATACATCATTTGATTAGCATACCTAACAGCCTGCCATTAAAAACCCTGTTAGCTAAATGCTCTTTTTAGGCAAAGTAACTATTAGCAACCTCATTAGTCAACTTTATAGGCTAACTACCTCTTGGTAACTAACCGGCAGAAGGTTAATTGCCTTTTGTTTGTAAGATTTAATCTACTGCCGGAGGTACACTCAGCGTTAATGTGATTGACAAAAAGACCCCAAAAAAGATTCCTCTCAAGATGTTCCAAAAGCTGTTTGATATTCCCTCCCTGTCTCTCATATAGTAGTTCACCATGAGGGTAACACAGGCTAATCACCCCTCCCTAGCAGAATGGCTGCTCCTATCTGAATCCATACATACATCATTATACATCATGAGGATATTGATAAACTACATCATCATATGCTACATTATGTGGATATTTATATACTACATCATGTTGATATTGATATAGTATGTTAACTACAGTACTACATCATGTGGATATTGATATTCTACATCATATTGCATACTACTGTACATCATGTGGATATTGACATACTGTACATCATTAAACTGCAACATTCGAATATTGATATATTACAACATCATATACACTACTACATCTGTGGATATTGGTATACTACATCATTATGTACTACGCCATGTGGATATTGATATTTATCTCATGCAAAATGAGTCATAAAAGGTTCCACATCGATTGTTCATTACCACTAATCCCTGCTGTTCAATCAGCCAGCTCAGGTAGGCTAGATTTTGCACCATGCACTTGTATTGCTGCACGAATGGAACATGCTGACACCTGGATCACATACAGTGAGCAAATACAGTGAACTGTAGGTAACTCAGGACAACGAGAACAAAGTCTGAAAAGTGCAATTTTAGAGGTAAATCAAACGCAAATACTTTGAAGTATTTAATTTGTGAATCAGACTCAAATCTGGAAATTATTCAACAGGTTAGCCTCCTGCAATGTTGTTCTTTGTAAAAGCCTGCTCTAAGCAGTAGACTGCATGCCTTACATCTCCAGCAAGAGTTCTGTTGCAGACTATATTTAGCCACCGTAGCACAGAAATATCTGAAAGCCAAGGAGCTGTTTTCAGTTGCAGTCCTACTTGTTGTAAAGGGGAGATTGTTCCTGATTGTATTGATTGAAGCTATGTTTAGGGCTGGCTACCGAAGAGTGTATTTATCAGCATCGGGAGGCCACTTTCCCCTTGACAATAATGTATCTGTTATCTACTGGTCTTTTACAGTATCTCCTCCCCATGCCAAGGAGAGAGTGACGCTCTTTGCTCATAAAGACTCTCACACGCAGCCATTTTCTGCAGGTTTGAGGGTAATTGGGTGATTTTGGGGGGAAAATAGGTGAATGCCAATGCAGCACATTTTCTTAACTGGTCGGGTATATTCACACAATTGTGAACTGGTGAGACGGGCTACTTAGGATTGGGAACAGGTTGTCTTCTGTGGAAAGGGGCATAGCCAGGGAACTTGGCAGGTGTAAATGCACCTGAAACATTTTGAAGATGGATTGTGATCTGATCAGCCAAGCCACCTCTGGAGCTGGAACACAAGTGTAAATGCAAATGCGTTTTCAATCCACATGCAGAGATGATAAACCAATGTGGCGTCCAGTTGTTTGAGCTAGATAGAGCAGTCTGATCTCAATCAGATCTTACTGGTGACACATTAATACCAGGTGTACAAGTAATCAGGTTAAATCATATCTAGATACATTTCCTTTCAAACCTTTATTTATACTCGTGAAGCACTGAGGTTTCCCTGATTTACAGTGATGACGAGTTTACACAGACACAAATCAACAAAACAAATGCAATGTATAATAATAATAATATTATTATTATTATTATTAATAATAATAATAATAATAATAATTATTATTATTATTATTATTATTAAAAACAGTTACAGGTTGAAGTACATAGGTCTAGAGCCATGAACTCTGTGACTGAAGGAAGGACCTCAAGCTTTAGGTATTTATGTATGTATTTAAGGTATTCCATGTATAAGGAGCATAATGGAAAAAAGCAGCCCTTCAGAATGCACTCGAGGAACCCTGAGAACAAGCCGATCATTTTATCGGGTCTGGTAGGTGCCAAGGCTCCAGTCCAACAGAGACGAGATGGAAGATGGAAGTTTACCAATAATGGCTTTGAAAATAAACAAATACCGGTGATACGATAGTTACGCCTTAGAGAAAGAGATGGGCAGCCCACCTCATGATAAAATGTGAGTGGTGAGTGTCATATCTATCACCCGTAATAAATCTTAGGGCGGAGTGGTAGACAGAGTCCAAGGGTTTCAATATTGTCATAGATGCATGTCTATAGATAATGTCACCATAGTCTAATACTGATAGAAAAACAGCTTGAACAATTATTTTCCTATTGAACATAAGAAAGCTAGAACGGTTTCTGTACAGGAAGCCAATTTTCTGCCGCACCTTAGAGGCTAGACTGTCTACATGAAACTTGAAAGAGAGTTTATCATCCAACCACAAACCAAGATATTTGTACTCCGTGACTCTCTCAATATGCAGGCCATTAGCAGCTGAAAGGTGGAGTCGATCATAATCAATAGTCCTGGTGGAATGCATGGCCTGACGGTTTTGGATGATGAAACGGTGACATGGTTCCTGGAGGTGTTCCCGGATATATAGCCCGGGTGACCCCTCACCCAGGCTCGGGGTGGTAAAAGGATAGCTCCTTGGCCCCGAGCCTGGAGGGAGAGAGGATAATAACAACTAACCCAAACGAAGAAGAAGAAGAATAGTCCTGGCTCTAGAAAACAACATACATTTAGATTAACTTGGATTTAGGACTAGTTTAAGATTGGAGAGAGTTTCTTGTAGTACATTAAAAGCAAGTTGACAGATTAACTTCCTGAACAGTATCTGTAATACAGTAGACAACTGTATCATCAGCATATAGATGAGCATGACAGCCAGTTAGTGTAGAGACAATATCATTAATATAGATGGTGAAAAGGACAGGACCAAACACTGAACCCTGGGGCACACCTTTATCTGAAATCAGATTGAATGTTACCCCATTTTACACACTGACACCTTGATGACAGAAAATCCTGAAACCAGTCCAAACCAATACTAGATAGTCTTTGTTTAAAAGCAGCTGTTGATCGACAGTATCAAAGGCTTTTGAAAGATCTATAAAGAGGGCAGCACAATGCTTCCTGTTGTCTAATGCCCAGATTATGTCATTAGTGACAAGAGTGACGGCTGCAATAGTACTATGATTATCTTTAAATCCAGATTCAATATTCAGATAATCTGGATACGCGATGCATTTTAATGCCAAGTGTAAATGGGGTCACAGTCAGGTCGGCCATTCACCTCCATTCATTTTTTGGACTTCTCAGGCTTGGGCATCTTATTTCTCCAGGGTAAAAATGAGCTGGGGAACTCAATTCATTGTCAATGGGGGGTGGGTAGAAACAGCCATATCTCCACGTGGGAAGGTCACAGAGACAAGGGGTTTTGACTGAAGTTCCTGACCTAACGATTGATGCAATACCAAAGACGTCCTGCTCACACTCACGTGCGCGCGCACACAGCCGCAACATGCATTCATAGGTGGAGGTCTGTGCTCTCCGAACACCATTTCTAGTTTATTTATATTCCTTCCTTCCTTAATTCACACATGTACACACGTACATACACACACACACACACGTGCGGGCGTACGTACACACACACACACACACACACACAGGGAATGTGTGTGATTTTCATGATAACCATCCTACATGGAAATTAATGTCTTCTATTCACAGTTAGTAACTCAATTCCAGCGTGTTCCTTTTCACAAGATGTTCTGGGCGGTCCCATGAATGTCCATGCTCTTGTTTTCTTTGTCTGCTGTAGGTGTCTAGTAGGTGTCTGGTGACTCATATGATCATGATATCATCAGTGTCTCTGCTTGACAATGAAGACTCTGCTGTTCTGTGTGGTCCGATTGCATAGACAAAAAAAGAGAACTGAAAAAAGTAACGTTAGGATTATATGTTTAAGCAATGAAATGCACGCAAAAACACAGGCGCCATACACACATTTCTAGTTCTCTCTCTCTCACACACAAACACACACACGCACACGCACACACACACAGTGCATTTTTCAAATTTCAACCCAGTGAAACAGGAGCTACTTGGCTGCCTGAGGAGAAGCCTGGGGTTGTGTTACACACGGTCTCTGGGTGAAATCTGTAATGTTCCCTTCAGCTGGAGGCTGCTCCCTCGCACGCTGATCCGGCACTTTCTCTCCCAATCACACCCACGGCAACCAGTAATATGTCAACTGAAATTTAACATCCACGCAACCTTCATTACAGATGAAGGTCACCTCTCAGAGTCCTATGATGGTTGCATACCACTTCCTTCCTCCTTGGCTACGAGACTGCAGCAAAATTAATTGGTGTGTTCCTGTGAGTCACAGACAGAGGGCCTGCTTCCAAGCTAATGCACTCACTCACTCACTTACTCACTTACTCACTCACTCACTCACTCACTCACTCACTCACTCACTCACTCACTCACTCACTCACTCACTCACTCACTCACTCACTCACTCACTCACTATGCAAGGTGCTAGCCTGCTCACTGGGAGCAATTTGGGGTTCAGTGTCTCGCCCAAGGACACTTTGACATGGGGACAGGAGGAGCCGGGAGCCTGCGGCGATTGGACGAGCCGCTCTACCTCCTGAGCCACAGCCGCACCAACAAACCAATAAACGGACGGACGGACGCGCCAACACACGCCTCCGAAAACATTCCCCCCGGTCCTGCGCTGTCGCTGGGGCAGAGGTAATGATGAGACCAAAGCCAGTGGCTGACTGCAGATGCTCCGGTCCACAGGATCATCACATATTTGATTATTTCACCCACTGCCTATTCAGATTAATGTTCCCTAGAAAACAGACGTGCTTGTGGGAGTTGGAGTTATTATCGTAGGCTTATGGGGGCAAAGGCTTGGTATTGGTAACATGGTCAATTAATCAATCAATCAATCAAAGCTTTATTTGTATAGACACGTATGGTGTGAAACCATGTGGCAGGATAGGTGCTGTATCTCCATGACTAGACCTCTTCACCACCGTGGAACTGTGCCCACCACCGTGGAGGTAAAGACTCACCTCGTCACACTGCCACGTTATGCAAAACAGACACGCACACACACGCGCAGGCAGGCAGGCACCCACGCACACACCCACGCACACACACACGCATGCAGGCACGCACGCACACACACACAAACAAACTCACACTTGTTGCTGGTAATGGCATGGATTGAAGATTATTCACAGATGTTGAAGCGTGATTTTATGCAAACCTTTATTTTGAAAAATGACCATCATGATTTCAGGCTCAAAGCACCTCTCAGCAAAGATCTCCGAGCTGCAGACAGACAAAGAACAGCTCCAAGTCGTTTGCGTCGAGTCGGCCAGGACTGGCGTGCCTCCATCCATGCTTACTCAGCCGAATGTGCCGTGTGGATGATTCCCCCACAATCCCCCTCATGCATTCCTGTGGCCACGGCTAAAGGAACATTTCGCTGAAACTCGCCAGTTGTGTTCTAATACGATCAAGATGTATTACTGACAGCACTCTCTAGGTACTGCAGTGAGTCTTATAGCCCAGTAGGGTGTAATTTCAAGATGTAAGGGGCAACTTTTAATCCAATTTCCTCTGGTATAAAGGCATTAAGACTAATCGAATCACCCATCACTGGCTACTCACCACTCCCCATATGGGCGGTGATGTGCATTACTGACAGTGAGAAATGGCCTGTCTGAAATTTAACCCACCACTTACCCTGTAAGAAATGTGTGTGTGTGTGTTCATCTCTGCATGTGTGCCAATCAGTGTGCATGTGGTGTGCATGTGTGAAAGAGAGAGAGAGAGAGTGATGGTGGAGGTCTGGGTTTGCAGAGCCTCCATCTGCAATTTCCAGATAAACGTTAGGTATCTCTCTTTACAGACGTTAAGTTGCCCGGGGCAGCGTGTTGAGGAGCAGGTTCATCCTCCTCCCACTCCACGGCAGGTGTAGAACACGAAGGTTCACTACGCGACCACACAATCCACCCTAGACCCTTATACCCCAGGTCTGGTTACCGGCACGTCCCCTCCCCTGGTCATCCCCCGCGTTGCTCGGTGAGATAAATCAAGCGCGCCTCGCGTTTGTTTTCCGTGTCGTGCTCTCGCTGATCCGAGACTCAGACGTGTTGATTCATCTCCCCTCGTCTCCCTCTAGTCCGAGTCGTTCCTCCACGTCTCGTCGGCCCTTTACCTTAACCAGCGTTTTCATGGCATAATTAACTTTTCATCCAATAGATATTCATTATCTCTGTGCATGTTGTCATTCTATTCGAAACGAGTGCAATTTAATTAGCATAATTAAACATTATCTATGGTAATGTCCCCTGCCGTGCGGCCTCCTGGGAATCGTAGGCATGTTCTAATGTATGTGTGAGTGTCTGGAGGACTCTGATTGATAAGATCATTACGTCTCAGACAATCAGAGCACGTAAAGTATCATTAGTATGTGTGAGTAATGGCACCACTACACATAAAAAGGTCTGTTCACACAAGGTTGTTTTTGTGCATGTGTGTGAGTGGCATATGCAGGTAGTGTGGCATTATGCATGCGTGGGCATATGCCTACCTTTGTGTGTGTGTGTGTGTGTGTGTGTGTGTGTGTGTGTGTGTGTGTGCATGCAGCACGTGCGCGAACTTTGGAAGTATCTCAGTAACACACCCCTCTAAGCGGGGAGTGTCCAGCTAGGGCCCATCAGACAGTGGGTGAGTCATACGGGTGTGTTCCACTTACTACAAATAGAGGTTCAACAGGCTAAAGACTCTCCGCCCCAAATCATTAATTCCACTGAGAATTCGTGTTTACACAGAAGACGGTTACTTTCCGACGAGCTCGCGCTGCGGGCGTGGCACGTACTAGACAGATACACGTCGCGTTCTCCTGAGCTGCGCACGTTCTCGAGTCGAGTGCGTAGGAGGAACGAGGGAACGCCCCGGGTTCCAAAGTTCAATGAGGGCAATGCAAGAGAAAATTATACTAATGACTGTCTGGGGGATATGCATGGGTTATGTAATTGTACTCTCTCTGTCAATCAATAAAACCTCCTTCTTACAGTAGAATCAGGCTGAGTATAAATGCTAGACCCTGAAACTATGTTACTTTTTCTTTTAAAGGCCACAGTTATCCCTCCTCATTTTCCCTTTGCAAGACTAAAAGCAGAGAGGGATACATCTATGCACTGTCAGAGAGTCAGAGGCCTTAGTGCTCAGTGGCCTTGTGGTTAGAGCGTCTGCCCTGAAATTGGGAGGTTGGGGGTTCGATCCCCGGCCGAGTCATACGAAAGACTAGAAAAATATGGTACCCAATGCCTCCCTGCTTGGCACTCAGCATCAACGGTTGGATTGGGGGGTAAGTCCCTGAGACATACTAGCGTCATGTCCAGGGGGTGTACTTGTACATTAAGCTGCATCATGTTAAGGAATCAGGAGATAGACTCCTGCCCTATGGGCCACTAGGTTCAAGAACCATTGGTTCTCAAGGCTACTTACTTACATGTGACATATTTTGCGACAGTATTTGATACTGACACCAGGACACTGAACTCCTCCAGCTGGCATGTTCCTTTGGCAATGTGGGGCCCCTTCAACCAACATTATAGTCCCGCTAGGCTGTCTGTCTCATAACACCACACAGGAACTCACTTTGGTCAGCATGTAGGTAATGTGTATCCTCTGAGAGAAAGAGAGAAAAGGTCATAGCTGGGAGGCTCATCGTAGAATGACATCGCTCATGGTCTTGTAATACGGGCAGTGCGGTGCCAGGATGGAAAGGTCACATCTATGTTAGAAGTATGTCCGTCATTCTACTCAACCTTCTTCTTCATAGATGCTCCATGTCTTAGGCCTGGATTGCATTACTAAACTAGCATACAATCTGCTAGATGTACTATAAACTAAAGTAATAACCTACTGACTGTATTTTAACTAAGCTTTGTCAGACACGGCTGGTGATGAGTTGATGAGTATTACTTATAATGAATGTTACAGTAAGATCATGAGCTGTGGCAGTCTTTAAATCAAATTAATCAAGAAATGGATATGCGTTTTTCAATGCTGAAAGGGAATTGAATGTGAATCGCTGATAAGCCCTGTGACCACAAACACTTTAGCCTGTCTGTGTAACTCCAGACTGGGAAGAGCAAAATGAAAAGAGATAAAAATCCTCTTCATTACAAAAACATTACACCTCCAATCCATTTGTTTTGCACGTCGAAAAGGACCCATCATGGAGTAGTAATCTCCTCCTCGTTGCAAAATTAAATCTTTAATTCAGATTTAATAAGGAAATATGTGGTTCTATTAGGCCGTTTTTTGCCCCAGTCAAGGGCCCAGAGATTCATGACTGTAATTAAGACACATTAACACTTAACACCTACCATACTGACTCCATTACTGGCACAGCTATTAAACTCTATCTCACTGAAAGCCTGTGGAAATTATGTTGCTGGTTACGGAAACTGCAGTTGGGCACTCTTTATGAACTTATAAAACGCTTTTTGGCCTTTGGATATGAGTCGTTTTTTTTTTTGCAGACATTCTTTGTTACTCTAGCCTGTCCTGACAGGGTAATTCATTCAACACTACTCACTGTGGTCGACAATGATACAGTAGGCCCTCCAAAAGAGATAGTTCTGTGGAAATATTAGAGTTTGAATGAAGAATGCATGGTTATACGGGGTTGGGGCTTGCATTTGAGAGGTATTTGGTAGTCCAGCACTTTATGTACAGTATGAATAGAAATGATTATTGATGTGTTGTGTCATTACCACATGGAAAGACCAGAATGACCCTGTTGGCATCTTTCTACCCAACGTGAGGCCGACAGTTTGAGTGAATCTCTGCTTGCACTGCAGTGCCCTCCTCTGTCTAATATTATATCTACAAATCCACTATGACAGTCAAGACTGCGTTTACGAGACACACTAGTGCTATTAAACGTTGGTTGTCTTTCTCAACACAGTATCTGAACATTCAGTCACTGGACCACTAGGCTCTGAGCCTTACGCTAGTGTGCTTGTTTTACGTCAGTAAAATCCATCACATATTACTTAAGTGTGCTTAAATCTTCACCGCACAAAAGCATCAATGACTTAAAGGTGTCAGTAGTAAACGACAGAGAGGTCCAGTAACTGAGGTTACAGGCAGCCTGTCCAGCACTAAAACAGTGTGTATTCATTTTGAAGAGCGTGAAAGACTAAGATGAACTCTGAATACACGCCGGGTAGAGATAGAGTAGAGCTCCCTCATAAAACCACCGTCTCTCTGCTCGCTCCCCTCCCTGCAGCACACGGCTGCTGACAGCTTCTCCACACTCCCAGGCATTCATTAGCAGGACTCTTGAGGCTCTGTGTGTGTGTGTGTGTGTGTGTGTGTGCGTGTGTGAGACAGAGAGAGAGAGAGAGAGAGAGAGAGAGAGACAAAAAGCGAGTATGCATCGTGCCTGTGTGTGTGACAGAAGAGTATCTTGCCTGTGTATGTATGTGTGTGTGTGTGTGTGTGTGTGTGTGTGAGAGAGAGAGAGGGAGAGGGGGGGGGTGTCTATGTGTCACATGTGGAAATGTGGTAAAATGGCCATATTTGATTTTGATGTGATCAATGCAAAACTATTCATAGTTTAGCACTGAGAGATGCTCAACTCTAAGTTGCTCAAGGATGATAATGTGTGTGAAGTACAAGAGATCAACAGAGCTACACTAATAATATATCCAAGCTGAGTACAGTACAGTATGTGTGACTGCTACTAAATGTATGGTCACATTTCTGTGATATATTGAAAGCTGCAATCATTGATTTTTTATTCACATTGTCCAAACTAATTAAAACCACTTGATATCAGATTGTTTGCCTGAGCCATAGCGTCCTAATAGCATCGTACATCAAAGACGCATCCCTACCGGTGGCCTGGCTGTTGTCATTCCAGCATTTCTTCCTGTGTTGTCCATAGCCACACCTACAGTAGCACCATAGAGAGAGATGACACGCTCTGATCTCACCGTCACACGATCACGTGGTTCATGTAGTTCTCCGTACCTGTAGTTCCAAACAAATCCACACTGTTAAACTGTATAGTTTCAGCGAGAAAGACATTGACTGACAGCAATTCGGTAAATAGTAACACATAATGTGCATTGATTACTGCTGTGTTCTATCATGTATATGTCTGCTACTATTATTATTTATCATTTACATGTATTTATAGACTGTTATATTACTTTATCACAAGGTGGCAATGATACATAGGTGCAACTCTGGACTTCCTGTTGGATAGACCCCAAGTGGAAAAAGTAGGCATCCACACCTCATCCTCCCTCACCCTCAAAACGGGGGCCCTCCAAGGCTGTGTCCTGCCCCCACTACTGTTCACACACGACGGTGTAGCCACCTTTGACTCCAATTCCACCGTTCAGTTTGCTGACGACACAGCAGTGATAGGCCTGATCTCCAATAATGATGAGAGGGCCAATCTGGAGGAGGTGAGGCCCCTGAGTCCTGACACAACTGGGTCAGGAGCTTCACCTCCAGATTGACCCTCTCATCATTATTGAGAAGGCCGATCTGAACGCCAGCAAGACAAAGGAGATGCTGGTGGACTTTGGCAGGAAGCAGGAGAGGAACTACACCCCTCTTATCATCAATGGGACCGTTGTAGAGAGAGTGGACAGTTTCAAATACCTTAGTGTCCAGATCACTAAGGACCTGTCATGGTCAACACACAGACACTGGTGGGGAAAACTGTTAATGAAATTCAAGTATCACCAATGTGTTACCCCCCAATTTGTTATTTTCTTTGTTTTCCTACCTGACTGTTGTTCTAACTTTGTAGTTCGTTCCCCTAGAATCAGTCTGTTAAAACTACAAATTGTTCCTGTGTGACATCACTTCCCTGTCCTCTTCATCCTGAAACTGGATGTCACTTCCTTTTTCTCGATATAAGCTATCACTTTCGATCCAGAGTCCCCCACTCTCGACTAGGATACACTTCCTGTTCAGAGTCCGGTTTGCAAATCGTAACATAGAATAAAACTATTGTCTTTTGTTTGAAACCAGCTTGAATCGACCACATCGCGTGTTCCTTGAAATCTACCTTAAACCAAGTATAGACTTACATTCATAAAACACATCAAAGACTCTACCACCTCAGACAGCTGAGGAAATTCCAAGCATCCCACCAGATTCGATGTACAGTAGAGACTCGTGGAAGATCGAGAGCATCCAACTGGGACCTGGTGCGGGAACAGCAGCAAACAGGATCGCAAGGCCCTACAGAGAGAGAGAGAGAGTGGTACGGTCAGCTGAACGTACCTTAGGGGGGCCACTCCCTCACCTTGAGGACATCTACACCAGGAGATGCAAGACCAAGGCCAACAGAATCCTGAAGGACCACAGCCACCCAGGCAACGGACTGTTCTCTGTGCTTCGGTCAGGGAAAAGGTACCGCACACGCACGGCGAACACAGAGAGACTCAGGAAGAGCTTTGTCTCCCAGGCCATCTGGCACCAGAATGACTCTAGTGTACACAGTGTCAGAATATCTAGAGTATATAACATCACCACACATGTAAATGCAGGTGACAGTATATCTCACCCCCAGATTATTATGTAAATCGTACACCCATGCCCCCCACCATATTATCCATATCCATATTTATAGCATGTACATAATCCATCCATACCGCTATCTTATCTTTATATTGTATAGATTTGTATTTCTTATGTAATTTGTAAATTGTGTATTTGTAATTATCTGTTGCCATTTGTTTCTAATGGGTAAAAGGGACAGTGAAAATTGTGAACTGTTAGGGTTAAAGGAAACAGAACATATTCTATTGCAGTGTACCAAATATGAGGAGGAAGAAAGAGAGATACAGGATGAAGTCAGAGGTAGGGTGGGGGTGTGTCCTGACAGGGCTACTGGGAACAGAGGGAGAGGGGTAGGAACCAGCAGGAAGGCATTTACTTTCTTGAGGTTGTTGGGTAGAATTTAATAACTGGGCAAAATGGCATGATGTTACAGTCTTGTACAGTAGGTGGCGGTATGCACCTTTGAGTTGTTTGCGATCCGCCAGTAAACCCTGAGAAGAAGTTTGTAAAATTAGCTAGTTGAGTCCTGATCGTGTGTGCGCATGCGCACCGTTTTTCAAACAATCTTCATCATCACATACACCAAGCATATTCTTTTGTTTGATACTTTGTGCATACACTTTAATTGATTGGAAAGCCCGGTAATATTGACCGACAACGGACAGTGAAAAGAAGTAAGGAACAGGTGCGTTACACTCACTCAGGCCAGGAGGGCTAGTGCTAATAGATTTGTTTGATAGCCAGATATCTTTAATAATATCACTGAGGAGGTAAAGGTGTAGCTATAGCACTAGGTACGACAGGTAAAGCAGCTTCTCCAGCTCCTATGAGAGCTAGTCTAGCTAGCTCAGTTGCTATCGTTAGCAGCTAGCTGCCTAGCTTTAAACCTTTGCTTGAAAAATGTAAATAAACACAAACAGCCATCAGACGTACCTCTGTTTTCTTGCTGTTTTCCTCTTGCATCTTTTTGTGCCTTCCCAGTTCCAGACTTGCAGAAGACACCGACCGCTACAGACCCTGTTTAGACATATTGGTTCTAAAATGTGTTTTGACGTTCAGATTACAAGTGGACAGCGTTAAATACAAGTGTAAACGACCACCAAACGTGAAACGTTTATTCAAACCACTTGCCGAGGTAGGGGCGCATTTGATCATATATCTTTATAGTCAAATAATGCGTCTTGATGGGTCCCAGACAACAACACTAACAAGAAAACACGTCATCAGTGAAGGATGATATTTCTCTGATTTTTCACCTTATCCTGCAGGTCAGGTCGCAAATTACTTTGTCCTATCAATCAAAACAGTTGGAATAGTCCTATTATCTACATTCGTTCTCTATTCGGTTCCTCAACATCTTCGGTTGCTTTAATGCGCACTTTTTTGAATCTGATCTAAGTCAAACCGACTGATTATTGTTTTGTTTACATGGAACAGCTGTGCGACACGCAGGCAGGAGGGAGTGAGTTATGGTTACTTAAATTAACACGGTGCACAATTCATGGGTACCCACCCTGTGAGGTAGGAACATGTTGAAATGTCTATCAACATTTCCTACCCATGAATTAAGCACATTCAATTGGTCATAGGACATTCTGATAGACATTTCCTAC
>NC_140257.1:13764130-13789130 GCF_949987555.1 Borostomias antarcticus
GAGAAGCTGTACTACTGTGACCAGTGTGGGAAGAAGTTCACTCATTCAGGAGACTTTAAGAAACACCAGCGTATTCATACAGGAGAGAAGCCGTACCACTGTGACTGGTGTGGGAAGAATTTAACTAGGGAGTCCCATCTCAGGGCACACCAGCGTATTCATACAGGAGAGAAGCCGTACCACTGTGACCAGTGTGGGAGGAACTTCACTCAGTCCGGAGAGTTAAAGAAACACCAGCGTGTTCATACAGGAGAGAAGCCTTACCACTGTGACTGGTGTGGGAAGAACTTCAGTAGAGAGTTTAATCTCAGGACACACAAGCGTGTTCATACAGGAGAGAAACCATACCACTGTGACCAGTGTGAGAAGAACTTCACTTATTCAGGACTCTTAAAGAAACACCAGCGTGTTCATACAGGAGAGAAGCTGTACCACTGTGCCCAATGTGGGAAGAACTTCAGTCTAAAGGCTCATCTCAGGACACACCAGCATATTCATACAGGAGAGAAGCCGCAAAAGTGTGGGAAGAATTTCACTCAGTCAGAAGAGTTAAAGAAACATCAGCGTGTTCATACAGGAGGGAAACTGTACCACTGTGACCAGTGTGGGAAGAACTTCAGTAGAGAGGTTAATCTCAGGGCACACCAGCGTGTTCATACAGGAGAGAAGCCGTACCACTGTGACCAGTGTGGGAAGAACTTCACTCATTCAGGAGACTTTAAGAAACACCAGCGTGTTCATACAGGAGAGAAGCTGTACCACTGTGCCCAATGTGGGAAGAACTTCAGTCTAAAGGCTCATCTCAGGACACACCAGCATATTCATACAGTAGCGAAGCCGCAAAAGTGTGGGAAGAATTTCACTCAGTCAGAAGAGTTAAAGAAACATCAGCGTGTTCATACAGGAGGGAAACTGTACCACTGTGACCAGTGTGGGAAGAACTTCAGTAGAGAGTTTAGTCTCAGGGCACACCAGCGAGTTCATACAGGAGAGAAGCCGTACCACTGTGACCAGTGTGGGAAGAACTTCACTCATTCAGGAGACTTTAAGAAACATCAGCTTATTCATACAGGAGAGAAGCCGTACCACTGTGACTGGTGTGGGAAGAACTTCAATAGAGAGTTTAATCTCAGGACACACCAGCGTGTTCATACAGGAGAGAGGCCATACCACTGTGACCAGTGTGGGAAGAACTTCACTTATTCAGGAGTCTTAAAGAAACACCAGTGTGTTCATACAGGAGAGAAGCCGCACCAATGTGACCAGTGTGGGAAGAACTTCACTCAGTCAGGAGCATTAAAGACACACCAGTGTGTTCATATAGTTCATCCAAGAGCTTCACAGAGATCACCGAAGCCTGCCTCAACAAGGACCCCGTATTTGTAAGTAGTTGTGTGTGTGTGTGTGTGTGTGTGTGTGTGTGTGTGTGTGTGTGTGTGTGTGGTGGAGGGGGGGTGGGGCTATAATGACTATTTTTCTAAAAATTAATTAAATAATTAAGATTATTTTTCCGATTAGTCGATTAAATGCTTCTTAAATGGTAAAATGGTAAATGGACTGCACTTATATAGCAGAATATATACAAATATCTTAATCTAATAGACAAATATCTTAATCTTATTGCTACTTATGAATGGCTTTGGAAAGATAAAGGTGCAAGTTAACATTTATATAGCCTAAATAAATAGAAAATCAATTTCCAATACTGTTAGTTTTGACCGGGCGCAGCCATCTTACTCCTTTGCGACACGTCGACGCACGTTTTGCAAGTCGACGTATTTACTGTATGTAGTCGATGACGACGACTTAGCGTCACCCCAGCCCTAGTTAATCTTTATTGTTTATATTCTGAAGATTTTTATTGTTTATATTCTGAATATCTTTATTGTCCCCGAAGGGCAACTAGAAATACTGTACAACTACACATACATTACAGCACATGCAGTTTCCACACAAACCTGCCCCCCCTTGCAGAGACCCACAGCTAGAGAGCTGCTGAAACACAAGTCCACAGTGCAGCAGAGCAGGAAGACATGAATCGACAGAACTGCTGGACAGAAACAGGAAGTGGAAGGCAGAGGGTCACAGCTAATCAGACTTTGGCCCAATCCCAAACCAGCCCACTCCCACTCCGCCACCGAGTGTCACTCCAAAAGACGTGGAGGGCACTCTCAATTGAGGGGGAGGGTATATAAATGGGAAGCCAAATGTGGGACGGACTCGCCACTCCACTGGAACCGACCGGGACAGGGCCGTCACCGTGGCATGTTTAGGTGATTTGTGGGAAAAATGTTTATGATTTATAAAATAAAATAAAAATCACTATAATGAAATACATGTATGATGAGAAATCCAAACGCAAATATGTTTTTGCAAATAAACTCTAACTCTAAATGAACACTATAACACTGTCACGAGACAAATACATCAATCAATAAATAACTTATTTTTTCCATGCCTCTTTGGCAGCATTCCTTTTTGTGTGAAGAGGCATTTTCATGTCGCAGCCTTATCAGCTGCTTTGTGCTTTGTCTGTTCCATTGTCCCTGTAAATAATGGAATACATGATGTAAATTTGACGTAGATCTAGGCCTGTTTAGATTTATTTTATGTCAACTATGAATACAGGCTTTTAAGAGTTTGCTACAAGTCAAGTGATCTAGGGATAAAGTGATGTTCTCCTATTTTTGGTTGTATCTTTTGACACCACATTCTGCTATTTTGTTTGAGGCAGTGAAATCAGTGTGAGAAAAACAAATATTTGAGTGCTGTAAAATAATCTAAAATAAATGACAGTGTAGGAAGACGGAACTTTATTTATATGTGTTTTCCTGCGGCATCACTTTGGCACGTGCACTTCCTGCTTCGGCTATCGGGAGCTTGCACCGATACAGGCTCGCTAGTTAAGGGTTTGACAGTCCACTCGCACTCCAAGCGCACTCTGCGCTAATTGGTTTGGGACGGCCCTTAACATGGCGAAGCTCGGCGTGAACACGCAAACGGAGGGGGAGTGGATACAGTAGGGCGAGGGGTTAGGGGTTGGTTTGAGATTGGGCCTCTGTCTCTCTCTCTCTCATTCCCTCTGTCTCTCTCTCTCTCATTCCCTCTGTCTCTCTCTCTCTCATTCCCTCTGTCTCTCTCTCTCTCATTCCCTCTGTCTCTCTCTCTCTCATTCCCTCTGTCTCTCCTCTCAGGTTAACGACCACCTAGAGAAGAATGGATAGATGAAGGAGGAGAAGAAGGGAGTTAGAAAAATAGAAGGTTGTGGAAACTGGAACGGACCTGGTTTCTGAAAGACTTCACAGTTCACACACACAGTGCTTAAGGCAAAGTGCAAAAGTTAACTAAAAGTACAATAGGTGTTTAAGAGGAGCGATCCTGGTAGTACTTCTTGAAGAGGTGAGTTTTGAGCCTGTGGTGAAATATGGGCAGCGACTGTGCTGTCCTGCTGTCAGTGGGCAGTACATTCCACCACTGTGGGGCCAGGACAGAATAGAGCTGAGACCGTGTCACAACCTCAAATCTTGTAGCAGTTACAGTAACAGGACATACAGTGTATGCCTGCAACCAGTTTGTGTGTATATATGTGTACACCTAGACCCTCTTGTAATTGTCATTTGTCTCCTTCTTTCTCTTCCTCTGTGAAATGCCCGGCCCTGACCCAGTGCTGCGTAGCAGCTTTAATTTAGGTTTGTTTTGCTTGCTTGTTTGTAATAAGAAACTCTAGCTGAACATCATCATGCCAAAATAACAGTACACATTTGATTTGTTTTGTGCAACTGGATACAGGAAAATTAATCTTATATTGTATGTATTTCATCATTGAAGTGTGTCCCAAGATGTAATGTACTTGATTTGAAATAAAATAAATAACGTAATGCAAATGACTAGATTTTTATTTATTTATTCTTGAACATGTTCAACAGTGAAATTCAACAAATGTAAAACAAATGTTTTCAGTGTGTTGACGCCAACTTCCAATCATAATGCCCATGTGTCAATTCTTCACATTTTTATCAATGACTGATTGTATCAAATAATTTAGCCACTGACGCTTGAGATCCCTTGGATCACCGCGATCCCTGTCTTGATCTTGTCCTTATTTTTCTTAACCCAGTGCCGGATCCTTCTCTCCCTTTTCTTGAGCCACTTCCGGAGACCCCTCCTTGAACGAATCTTTGGCTGCAATCAGGGATAACAACAAAAACAACAACAAAAACACAAAACAAACACAGATGTAAGAAGACATTTCAGTTATTTAACTGTTTCAAAGATGAACAAAATAGATGCTATATATTCTCAGTAAGCTGACCTCCAAAGCATCTTCTGGCTCCATTTGCTCACAAGCCACTTCTGAGGTGATGATTTTGCTGATGTCCTGGACTGGGTGACTGACCACAAGGCTGCACACCAATTGTTGCTGCCGTGTGAGGAATGGATATATTAGTCAGGAACAAAGAGTGGATCTCTTTCCATATTCCAGTATAAAAGTATCAACAAACAAACAAACAAAAAGTTTTTCTGTTCCAACACTGTTTCTCTACTCCTCACCCCA
Organism: Borostomias antarcticus; assembly: GCF_949987555.1. Lineage (NCBI taxonomy): Eukaryota > Metazoa > Chordata > Actinopteri > Stomiiformes > Stomiidae > Borostomias > Borostomias antarcticus. The sequence continues at coordinate 13,768,686 of NC_140257.1, forward strand.
TTCTGCTTTAGAGCACATTCTTCCTCTCGCTGCTCTTGGGGTCCATTGCACACAGTCTCCTGCGCAGCGAATCTGAGGCGTTTCATTGTCAGAGCCGACTCGTCCACATCCTCTGGGCTCAACTGGAAAGAAATAAAAAATAAAAATCACTTTTCTATAGTCAAGAGGGTGTTGAATACTCTACATCTCCTGCTGTCATACTCACAGTTTCAACTTGGAGATCTTGGAGTAGTGGGCGGAAAGTACGGCCTTCGACGTCTTCCCTGGCGAACAGGCCTTCAATGGTGTCTTCATAGCTGAGCTCGGACGATGTCTGAACCTTGACCAGAAGGGCAGCCAGGGCCAGCAGGAGGAGTGATCTCACCTGAGTCTTCATCTTGTCTGTGCCCAGCACTGTAAATCTCTTCTGTTTTATAGCCTGCTCTTAACAAGGGAAGTCTGGAGTTGAGCAATCCAGGGTTTTTAAAAATTTCATAACAGTGTTTTGCAACAACATGTGAATATCAGTTTAAGAAACAGTTCTATATGTTTGATCTTACCTCACAAATGCCACAGTGTTTTATAGCCTGCTCTCCAGAGTCCGGAGTTGTGCAATCCAGGCTTTAGGTAGAGTGATGAGGTCGGAGGAGATCTCTGGATGTGATCCCCAGTTCAGCAGTACTGACCTCCCTGCAGGTAGAAGGCATGTAGGGGACGGACAGGGACAGGAGTGCTGCTAGCAACCAACTCTCCACTACAGCTGAGGTATAACAGGGCGCTCAGACAAATTTGTCGGTCAGGGCCGACAATTGCTATCCCTTTTCACTAGAGGGACAGGGAGACCACAGTGGTTTCCAGAGAGGTTATCAGTGGGACTGAGGGGGCTGGGGGGGGGGGTGATTTCCCGAAAGGGTGCGATGGTTACTGAAGGGGCTGTGGGGGGGGGGGGGGGGCTCCAGAGAGGAAGGGGAGGAGCTCAGAGAGGCCAGAATAGGAGAGGTAGGAGATGGAAGTCACAGGGAGAAACAGCCCGGGTTGTGCCTCTTAGGCCTGACCAGCCACGGGTGGAAATGCATCCGGAATACCAACCAGGGGAGCTCGGAGGATGCTCAGGGGGGTGAGTGGGGCAGAGATAGAGAACCTCTTGAGAGGGAACGAACAGGGAGAAGAGTGAAGGACTTGTCCCGATATCCTTGCAGGATTGTGAGGTACCAGCAGGGGGTCCAATGTCTGCTTTGATAAGCCTAAGCCTAAAGAGTCTTTAGGTGCCTTTTGGCAAACTCCAAGCAGGCTGTCATGTGCTTTTTACTGAGGAGTGGTTTCTGTGTGGCCACTCTATCATAAAGGCCTGATTGGTGGAGTGCTGCAGAGATGGTTGTTCTTCTTCTGGAAGGTTTCTCGATTGCTCAGTTTGTCCAGGCGGCCAGCTCTAGGAAGAGTCCTGATCAGATGATCAGTGGAAACAGGATGCACCTGAGCTCAATTTTGAGTGTCATCGCAAAGGGAGTGAATACTTATGTACATGTGATATTTGTATGTATTAATTTTTTACACATTTGCAAAACATTCTAAAAACCTTTGTCATTAAAGGGTATAGTGTGTAGAATTTTGAGAAAACATGAATTTAATCCATTTTGGAATAAGGCTGTAACATAACAAAATGTGGAAAAAGTGAAGGGATTTGAATACTTCCCGGATGCACTGTCTGCATCATAGGGCTATCTAGGTATAACTGGTAGTTAGCTCTTTTATATTCTCAAACTATTGTTAGTAGAACTGGTCTTGAAAGTATGCTTTTATGAACCTTAAGTTAGAAATATTTTGTTGACTGTGTGTAGCCTACTTCTAATCAAACTTCAAATCAAATCAAATCAAATCAAATCAAATGGTGTGGTATTTGTGACTAATACAAGTAGGGCGAAGGCCTGGTTGGTGCTCGGACGTCGAGGCCGGATGCAGAGCTTCCTGCCCGTGTGCTCAACATGAAGGAAACGGTTACATCAGCTGATTAATTACATAATAAAGTGAAGGGTTGTTTTTAGACTGTGTTGTCCCCACAACGCTGCTGCCATTGGCTTTCTGTACTGGCTTAACAACCAAGTACCCTGACATCGAGTCCACCAGCGCAAAAAGGTATTTCTCTCCCTTTTTCCCATCAACCCCCAGGGGGGTCCAGCTACATCCATGCACACTAGCCCCCACGGTGTGGTTTCTGAAAGACTTCACAGTTCACACACACAGTGCTTAAGGCAAACTGCAAAAATAAATAACTAAAAGTACAATAGGTGTTTAAGAGGAGCGATCCTGGTAGTACTTCTTGAAGAGGTGAGTTTTGAGCCTGTGGTGAAATATGGGCAGCGACTGTGCTGTCCTGCTGTCAGTGGGCAGTACATTCCACCACTGTGGGGCCAGGACAGAATAGAGCTGAGACCGTGTCACAACCTCAAATCTTGTAGCAGTTAACAGGACATACAGTGTATGCCTGCAACCAGTTTGTGTGTATATATGTGTACACCTAGACCCTCTTGTAATTGTCATTTGTCTCCTTCTTTCTCTTCCTCTGTGAAATGCCCGGCCCTGACCCAGTGCTGCATAGCAGCTTTAATTTAGGTTTGTTTTGCTCGCTTGTTTGTTATAAGAAACTCTAGCTGAACATCATCATGCCAAAATAACAGTACACATTTGATTTGTTTTCTGCAACTGGATACAGGAAAATTATTCTTATATTGTATGTATTTCATCATTGAAGTGTGTCCCAAGATGTAATGTACTTGATTTGAAATAAAATAAATAACGTAATGCAAATGACTAGATTTGTATTTATTTATTTATTCTTGAACATGTTCAACAGTGAAATTCAACAAATGTAAAACAAATGTTTTCAGTGTGTTGACGCCAACTTCCAGTCATAATGCCCATGTGTCAATTCTTCACATTTTTATCAATGACTGATTGTATCAAATAATTTAGCCACTGACAGCTGAGATCCCTTTGATCACCGCGATCCCTGTCTTGATCTTGTCCTTATTTTTCTTAACCCAGTGCCGGATCTTTCTCTCCCTTTTCTTGAGCCACTTCCGGAGACCCCTCCTTGAACGAATCTTTGGCTGCAATCAGGGATAACAAAAAAAAAAACACAAAACAAACACAGATGTAAGAAGACATTTCAGTTATTTAACAGTTTCAAAGATGAACAAAATAGATGCTATATATTCTCAGTAAGCCGACCTCCAAAGCATCTTCTGGCTCCATTTGCTCACAAGCCACTTCTGAGGTGATGATTTTGCTGATGTCCTGGACTGGGTGACTGACCACCAGGCTGCACACCAATTGTTGCTGCCGTGTGAGGAATGTATATATTAGTCAGGAACAAAGAGAGGATCTCTTTCCGTATTCCAGTATAAAAGTATCAACAAACAAACAAACAAAAAGTTTTTCTGTTCCAATACTGTTTCTCTTCTCCTCACCCCATTCTGCTTTAGAGCACATTCTTCCTCTCGCTGCTCTTGGGGTCCATTGCACACAGTCTCCTGCGCAGCGAATCTGAGGCGTTTCATTGTCAGAGCCGACTCGTCCACATCCTCTGGGCTCAACTGGAATGAAATAAAAAATAAAAATCACTTTTCTATAGTCAAGAGGGTGTTGAATACTGTACATCTCCTGCTGTCATACTCACAGTTTCAACTTGGAGATCTTGGAGTAGTGGGCGGAAAGTACGGCCTTCGACATCTTCCCTGGCGAACAGGCCTACAATGGTGTCTTCATAGCTGAGCTCGGACGATGTCTGAACCTTGACCAGAAGGGCAGCCAGGGCCAGCAGGAGGAGTGATCTCACCTGAGTCTTCATCTTGTCTGTGCCCAGCACTGTGAATCTCTTCTGTTTTATAGCCTGCTCTTAACAAGGGAAGTCCGGAGTTCAGCAATCCAGGGTTTTTAAAAATTTCATAACAGTGTTTTGAAACAACATGTAAATATCAGTTTAAGAAACAGTTCTATATGTTTGATCTTACCTCACAAATGCCACAGTGTTTTGTAGCCTGCTCTCCAGAGTTGAGCAATCCAGGCTTTAGGTAGAGTGATGAGGTCGGAGGAGATCTCTGGATGTGATCCCCAGTTCAGCAGTACTGAGCACCCTGCAGATAGAAGGCATGTAGGGGACGGACAGGGACAGGAGTGCTGCTAGCACCCAACTCTCCACTACAGCTGAGGTATACCAGGGCTCAGACAAATTTGTCAGTCGGGCCGACAATTGCTATCCCTTTTCACTAGAGGGACAGGGAGACCACAGTGGTTTCCAGAGAGGTTATCAGTGGGACTGGGGGGGGGGGATGTGATTTCCAGAACGGGTGTGATGGTTACTGAAGGGGCTGTGGGGGGAGGGGGGGGGGGCTCCAGAGAGGAAGGGGAGGAGCTCAGAGAGGCCAGAATAGGAGAGGTAGGAGATGGAAGTCACAGGGAGAAACGGCCCGGGTTGTGCCTCTTAGGCCTGACCGGCCACGGGTGGACGTGCATCCGGTACTGCCCACTGAGCCTGGTCAGCCAGAGGCCACAGCCCTGATCCACACAGCCAGTTCCTGACGGGGTAGTCACAGCAACCATGATTGATCAACCAACATCCCAGAATACCACGGAATACCAACCAGGGGAGCTCGGAGGATGCTCAGGGGGGTGAGTGGGGCAGAGATAGAGAACCTCTTGAGAGGGAACGAACAGGGAGAAGAGTGAAAGACTTGTCCCGATATCCTTGCAGGATTGTGAGGTACCAGCAGGGGGTCCAATGTCTGCTTTGATAAGCCTAAGCCTAAAGAGTCTTTAGGTGCCTTTTGGCAAACTCCAAGCAGGCTGTCATGTGCTTTTTACTGAGGAGTGGTTTCTGTGTGGCCACTCTATCATAAAGGCCTGATTGGTGGAGTGCTGCAGAGATGGTTGTTCTTCTTCTGGAAGGTTGCTTGATTGCTCAGTTTGTCCAGGCGGCCAGCTCTAGGAAGAGTCCTGGTCAGATGATCAGTGGAAACAGGATGCACCTGAGCTCCATTTTGAGTGTCATCGCAAAGGGAGTGAATACTTATGTACATGTGATATTTGTATGTATTTATTTTTTTAACATTTGCAAAACATTCTAAAAAACTTTGTCATTAAAGGGTATAGTGTGTAGAATTTTGAGAAAACATGAATTGAATACATTTTGGAATAAGGCTGTAACATTACAAAATGTGGAAAAAGTGAAGGGATTTGAATACTTCTCGGATGCACTGTCTGCATTATAGGGCTATCTAGGTATATCTGGTAGTTAGCTCTTTTATATTCTCAAACTATTGTTAGTAGAACTGGTCTTGAAAGTATGCTTTTATGAACCTTAACTTAGAAATCTTTTGTTGACTGTGTGTAGCCTACTTCTAATCAAACTTCAAATCAAATCAAATCAAATGGTGTGGTATTTGTGACTAATGCAAGTAGGGCGAAGGCCTGGTTGGTGCTCGGACGTTGAGGCCGGATGCAGAGCTTCCTGCCCGTGTGCTCAACATGAAGGAAACGATTACATCAGCTGATTAATTACATAATAAAGTGAAGGGTTGTTTTTAGACTGTGTTGTCCCCACAACGCTGCTGCCATTGGCTTTCTGTACTGGCTTAACAACCAAGTACCCTGACATCGAGTCCACCAGCGCAAAAAGGTATTTCTCTCCCTTTTTCCCATCAACCCCCAGGGGGGTCCAGCTACATCCATGCACACTAGTCCCCACGGTGTGGTTTCTGAAAGACTTCACAGTTCACACAGACAGTGCTTAAGGCAAAGTGCAAAAGTAAATAACTAAAAGTACAATAGGTGTTTAAGAGGAGCGATCCTGGTAGTACTTCTTGAAGAGGTGAGTTTTGAGCCTGTGGTGAAATATGGGCAGCGACTGTGCTTTCCTGCTGTCAGTGGGCAGTTCATTCCACCACTGTGGGGCCAGGACAGAATAGAGCTGAGACCGTGTCACAACCTCAAATCTTGTAGCAGTTAACAGGACATACAGTGTATGCCTGCAACCAGTTTGTGTGTATATATGTGTACACCTAGACCCTCTTGTAATTGTCATTTGTCTCCTTCTTTCTCTTCCTCTGTGAAATGCCCGGCCCTGACCCAATGCTGCGTAGCAGCTTTAATTTAGGTTTGTTTTGCTTGCTTGTTTGTAATAAGAAACTCTAGCTGAACATCATCATGCCAAAATAACAGTACACATTTGATTTGTTTTCTGCAACTGGATACAGGAAAATTATTCTTATATTGTATGTATTATCATTGAAGTGTGTCCCAAGATGTAATGTACTTGATTTGAAATAAAATAAATAACGTAATGCAAATGACTAGATTTTTATTTATTTATTCTTGAACATGTTCAACAGTGAAATTCAACAAATGTAAAACAAATGTTTTCAGTGTGTTGACGCCAACTTCCAAACATAATGCCCATGTGTCAATTCTTCACATTTTTATCAATGACTGATTGTATCAAATAATTTAGCCACTGATGGCGGAGATCCCTTTGATCACCGCGATCCCTGTCTTGATCTTGTCCTTATTTTTCTTAACCCAGTGCCGGATCCTTCTCTCCCTTTTCTTGAGCCACTTCCGGAGACCCCTCCTTGAACGAATCTTTGGCTGCAATCAGGGATAACAACAAAAACAACAACAAAAACACAAAACAAACACAGATGTAAGAAGACATTTCAGTTATTTAACTGTTTCAAAGATGAACAAAATAGATGCTATACTGTATATTCTCAGTAAGCCGACCTCCAAAGCATCTTCTGGCTCCATTTGCTCACAAGCCACTTCTGAGGTGATGATTTTGCTGATGTCCTGGACTGGGTGACTGACCACCAGGCTGCACACCAATTGTTGCTGCCATGTGAGGAATGGATATATTAGTCAGGAACAAAAAGTGGATCTCATTCCATATTCCATTATAAAAGTATCAACAAACAAACAAACAAAAGTTTTTCTGTTCCAACACTGTTTCTCTTCTCCTCACCCCATTCTGCTTTAGAGCACATTCTTCCTCTCGCTGCTCTTGGGGTCCATTGCACACAGTCTCCTGCGCAGCGAATCTGAGGCGTTTCATTGTCAGAGCTGACTCGTCCACATCCTCTGGGCTCAACTGGAAAGAAATAACAAATAAAAATCACTTTTCTATAGTCAAGAGGGTGTTGAATACTGTACATCTCCTGCTGTCATACTCACAGTTTCAACTTGGAGATCTTGGAGTAGTGGGCGGAAAGTACGGCCTTCGACGTCTTCCCTGGCGAACAGGCCTACAATGGTGTCTTCATAGCTGAGCTCGGACGATGTCTGAACCTTGACCAGAAGGGCAGCCAGGGCCAGCAGGAGGAGTGATCTCACCTGAGTCTTCATCTTGTCTGTGCCCAGCACTGTGAATCTCTTCTGTTTTATAGCCTGCTATTAACAACGGAAGTCCGGAGTTTAGCAATCCATTGTTTGGTTAAATTTCACCCTTAACTGTGTTTTGCAACAACATGTGAATACAAGTTTAAGAAACTGTCCTGTATGTTTGATCTTACCTCACAAATGCCACAGTGTTTTGTAGCCTGCTCTCCAGAGTCCGGAGTTGAGCAATCCAGGCTTTAGGTAGAGTGATGAGGTCGGAGGAGATCTCTGGATGTGATCCCCAGTTCAGCAGTACTGAGCTCCCTGCAGATAGAAGGCATGTAGGGGACGGACAGGGACAGGAGTGCTGCTAGCACCCAACTCTCCACTACAGCTGAGGTATACCAGGGCTCAGACAAATTTGTCAGTCAGGGCCAACAATTGGTATCGCTTTTCACTCCTGTCCTCTCCTCCCTTCACTGGCTCCCAGTGAAGCGCAGAGGGAAATTCAAGATCCTCACATATGTCTTCAAAGCCCTCAATGGTCTCGCCCCAGCGTACATCAAAGATCTCCAGGACCAACCTACCAGCTTCAGGCCTGGTCGCCGGCTCAGATCTGACAACCAGATGACTCTGAAGGTCCCACGGTCAAAACTTGTCACAAAGGGAGACCGTGCATTCTCAGTGATGGCACCTGGGCTATGGAACAAGCTTCCTCTGAACATCAAGTCCGCCACCACCCTGGACTCTTTTAGAGCACAGCTTAAAACTCACCTCTTTGTCGCAGATGATCTCTAATTCATGTCCTTGTCGTGTGTCTTAAATTGAGTTTCTAGATTATTTTGTGTGTCTCTGCAGTCCTCTGTTCTTGTTTGTTTGTTTCTGTACCCAGGCTGTGCCCCGGGCTGATGTAACAGTGGTTGGGGGGCGCATTATAAATAAAACATAACATAACATAACATAACAAAGACCTGATTGGTGGAGTGCTGCAGAGATGGTTGTTCTTCTTCTGGAAGGTTGCTCGATTCCTCCAGGCGGCCAGCTCTAGGAAGAGTCCTGATCAGATGATCAGTGGAAACAGGATGCACCTGAGCTCCATTTTGAGTATCATCGCAAAGGGAGTGAATACTTATGTACATGTGATATTTTAGTTTTTTTACATTTTTGAAACATTTTCTAAAAAAAATCTAAAAACCCCTCACATTCACTTTGTCATTATGGGATGTAGTGTGTAGAATTTTGAGAAAACATGAATTTAATCCATTCTGGAATAAGACTGTAACATGAAAAAATGTGGAAAAAGTTAAGGATTATGAATACTTTTCGGATTCACTGTATGTATTATAGGGCTATCTAGGTATAACTGGTAGGTAGCTCTCTTTTATATTCTCAAACTATTGTAGTAGTAGTGTAGTTGTACTAGAGTCTTGATAGCATGCTTTTATGATCCTTAGGTTAGAAATCTTTTGTTGACTGTGTGTAGCCTACTTCTAATCAAACTTCAAATCAAATCAAATCAAATCAAATGGTGTGGTATTTGTGACTAGTGCAAGTAGGGCGAAGGCCTGGTTGGTGCTCGGACGTTGAGGCCGGATGCAGAGCTTCCTGCCCGTGTGCTCAACATGAAGGAAACGATTACATCAGCTGATTAATTACATAATAAAGTGAAGGGTTGTTTTTAGACTGTGTTGTCCCCACAACGCTGCTGCCATTGGCTTTCTGTACTGGCTTAACAACCATGTACCCTGACATCGAGTCCACCAGCGCAAAAAGGTATTTCTCTCCCTTTTTCCCCATCAACCCCCAGGGGGGTCCAGCTACATCCACGGTGTGGTGCTTTTGATAGTCTGCTTACCCTCCGCTGACCCTTCGCCATGCATTATATCGCCCACACACAACGCAGGTTTTGAAAACATGGCAGACATCCCGTTCTGGAACCAGCAGCTTCTGCTTTTCGGGTTCCCAGCGCGTGGGAAGCGTGACCCGAGCTCTCTTACGACCCTCCTCCACACACTCAGGTGGGACCACCCTTCCTCTGGGTGCCTCGTCCCGTTCCTCAACCCCCGACCGTCGCTATCCAACACTGGTGCACATACAGTCGTGGTCCGGCTCTGTGTTCCCCTGCCAGTGTGCCCCCTCCGTGGTATCAGCCCTCTGGTTGGTCACCTCTAGGGGCCACTTGTGCCGCAGCTCGGCAGTCTTTTGGCACAGATCTTTGTGAGCTACTTCTTTCCCTTTAGCCCTCTCAAAACCATCCTCCTGCCGAGGTCCCGGCCCTCTTTCAAGCCCTGCACACAGTCATATCTGTCTATGATCACTCTGGCTGTCACCTCTCCTGTCTGGGACATATCTGGGATATGGCCTCATTGACGTCCTCGTTCTGTCCCGTTTTTCAGGATAAACGGCCTTACTGTCATGTCCTTTTTTCGAGCCATCAGTGTACAGCTCTCACTCATATGACTACTCTGTCTTGTCCTATTTAGGTGGTTTATTGTTGACGACAGGCCCAGTCGGACCTATGTCAAGGTCAAGGTCAAGGTCACGACGGATGTCCTCCTACTTCCCCCACCTGCAGTTTGTCCCTTTGGTGTTTTCTACCGTACATTTCCTGAGATACCGACGCATCATACTCTGGGGGTTCTGACTGTGATCTTTTGACCTTGAGCCAACTCCTTCAAATGCCCCCCAGTTTTTCGCCTACAGCGCTAGCTCTTTTTCCTCAACAGGGAACTTCTGTTCAACTGAGGACAGTGTGTAGCTCCATAAGCTGTGGTTGAACAGTTTTGAAGCTTTATTGACAACAGCTTGAAAGTTACCCATGGATTCCCTGAACGGGTGCTTCACAACATTTACACAACATTATCCTGATTTCACATTCATGTGCGCTGTGCACATCCATAACATCACCAGATTGCATAGTTGGAACTTAACGCAACCACATTATTTGACCTCAAACTTGCATAGCGCGGATGTTGTTGTTTCATTTCAACAGTTAATATTGCGCTGGACAACCCACTGTGGTGCAAATGTGTTCTTTGTGCACCAGGAAATTGGCAAACTTGGCAGAAGCAAGAAATATTGAGTTTGTGGTGGATAAAACTGGCAATTCGCCAGCACATAATGCAACTTACACACACCAATGGTGGCAGCTGCTCATCCAAGGTGCTAACCTGCTCATTGGGAGTAATTTGGAGTTCAGTGTCGTGCCCAAGGACACTTCGATATGGGGTCAGGAGGAGCTGGGATTCGAACCGTTGACCCTGCGCTCATTGGACGACCCGCTCTACCTCCTGAGCCACAGCCTCTCTTGCCCCTGTCTGGTTGTACAGAGCTGAGACATGCAGCTCCTTAGCTGAGGACAGGCCCCAGACAGCACCGATCAGGGCCATATACAGGCCAGATCTGGCACTTGTGGCTTAGTTCCGGCCCATATATGGCCCAGATCCGCTTGCTATCTGGGGCTGAGTCTTCATCACCCCGCAGTTCTGCCCCAGCCCCCACACTCAACCTCCTCAAACCATGGGCTAACTGTATGCTCTTCTTCAAGTGCAGGTTGAGAATGTTTGTTTCCCCATAGTTTATCTTTGTGATTGTACTGATATTTTATGGCAGGGTTATACAATTAAGGACATTTTTGTCTCATTAGTAGCAGCTGGACTTGGAAGATGACTGTTATGACTGGATGACTGTTAATACAGCAAATGTTGAAGCCCCATTCATACCATCTACTTAAAGGTACATTATCTTTGATCTTATATTGTATAGATGTGCAATTTGTAAATTGTGTGTGTAACCTATCTGTAATCGAGCACATCATGGAGCTGGCAGGACCATTTCACTGTGATTGTACATGTACACTGTACTGTACGTCTATATCAGGCATTCTCAAACTGTGAGGCGCGCCTCCCCTGGGGGGCCCCAAAGAAATTCAGGGGAGGCGCGAAGGGATGGGTAAAAAAAGAAGAAAGGAAAATCATGTTTATTTTTGAATTTTCTATGTTTTTTTATGAATGAAACGTGATTTTAAAGGTCAGAAAATTGAAATAATGGGAGAGATGTATACTACATTTGTGGATAGTTCAGAGAGAGCCTCCCCCCACAGGCATGAATGTATTGTGCGAAATATAGCATACATACCGCCTTGCAAAATGGACAAAGTTGGGGGGTTTGGGGGGCGCGGGTGTGTCACTGTTTTCAGAGGGGAGGCCCACATTGATGGAGTTTGGGAATCCACGGTCTAGATAAAGATCTGAATCTGAATCTACTGTCCATTCTAGGGAACAGTTTAGAATGTTGTTAGAACACCAGTTCAGACATCAACAAGATATTAATGAAATCCACATCTTTATTGTCCCGCAAGGGAAATGTAGTTTGCAGCTTAAAAAGCACATTAATCAATTACCACAGACAGATCAATCACCATACAAAAACAAAAACATGTCAATTGATAAAACCAGAAGAGGAGTCAATAACAAGTCATTATAGCAACAAATTGCAATGTGCAGTAAGTGCAAAAAGACAATGTTGTATAACAACATCAAAGGCTAATGTAGCTCGTTACCTCTGCCCCAGCGACAGCGCAAGGCGAGAGGTAATGTTTTCGGTGTTGTGTGTTTGTTTGATTATTGGTTGGTTTATTGGTTTGTTTGTTTGTAGCAGGGTTACGCCAAATCTACCAAAAACAGATTTTCATGAAACTCGGTGTGTAGAATGGGCCAACTTAGGCCATATCTCAACATGGGAAGGTCATAGACACAGGATTTGGAGTGGCATAAAGATCTCTCTTACCAAACATGTCCTGCTGACATGCTCGGGCGCAAAGTCACAGAATTCGTTCATGAGAGGATGTCTGTGCTCTCTGAACACCATTTCTAGTTGGGTTATTGATTTGTTTGTTAGTAGGATTACGCAAAAACGACAGTACCAGACCGATTTTCATGAAATTCGGTGGAGGTGTGTAGCATGAGCCAACTAAGAATTTTGGAGTGGATCCGAATCACGGGGCGGGTCCACGAGCCTCCCAAACATGGCCGCCTATTCACCTCCATTCATTTTTTGGAATAGGATTATGCAGTCTACCAGACTGATGTTCATGAAATTCGGCGGAGGGGTGTAGCATGGGTAAACTTAGTAGCAGTTACCTGTGTAGTTACCAGGGTACAGTAGTTACCCCTAAATCCCCGATTTGTTACATGGAGACAGAGCCAGTAGTTTCCATGTAATAAAGTGGAGTCAGAGCTGGAAAATGCAACATTGTCAGTTTCTATTTCAATTCCATGGCTGTATCCTTCCTAAAATCCCAACTAAGCTCATGGGTCGACCTGGAAACAGATATGGTAGTTTCTATGTAACATGTAATCAGAGCTGGAAACGGTTTCTAAATCTATTGTTATATCCTTCCTATTCTGATTACCCAGAAGACCTCTTGATACGGCAAGAACTTCAAACTTCTTGGTGAAACCTTACCAGGGCCATAAGAGACCATCAACTGGGGCGTGGTCCTGTCCGCTGCTGTGCGCCTCACCCACTGACCCAGCTCACGGCTCCAACGCCTGCGCAATAAACGCCTTCTTAAGCACCTTCGGAACGAAAGAGGTTGGTTAGGATACAGCGCGGCCTCACGGTCACCACAGGGGATTATGAGGCACCCAGGCTGTCGGCAGCACCGCAGATCACTGATTCGCTGGCCCGAAGTCAAGGCGAGGATCAGGGCGGTCTCCATTGACCCTGGATTCTGACCCCACGACTTGAACGGCGGTACACACAGCGTGTTCGTTACCGATTTATGATTTATCATTAATAGCCTAGTAACCGTAGAGCAGCCGAAGTCTATTAATCGAACGGGTTATTAAGTTTGATCTAAAACTGACATTTTGGCTCCTGGGCCCAAGTCTAAATTAATGGAGGTGAATGGGTGGCTCTGTGGCGCCCCCCTCGGGTCAGAGCGGGCAGGGGGCGGTCCGGTGAACTCGGGGCTCTCCCCCCGCGCACCCCAGTCCAAATCCTGTGTCGCAGCATTTCCTGCTCGCATGCACGTGCGCACCCACATGGCCAAAATAAAACTTTGAGCAAAGCCAGCTCCCAGTGTGGGGGAGCTGGCTTTGCTCAAAAGTTTTATTTTGGCCATGTGGGTGCGCACGTGCATGCGAACAGGAAATGCTGCGTTCAGATCTGGAGATCTTTCTGCCAGTCCAAACCGTGCATCTCTGTGACCTTCCCATGTCAAGATATGGCCGCTTCAATCCCGTGGCCACAGCCCCCCCTGGTGGCTCGGCGGTGAGGTGCATGGTCAACCCCTACCTACCCCTACCGTTCGTCTAAATATATTATACAGTAGATGTATGTATTAGGCCTACTGTAAGCCTATTACTCTAAGTAATCAATTTCTGGCGTTTTCATGTGAAGGTAAACAGCTTGATGTAAAAAATATGTAATAATTCTGAAATGTATGATTTTGAAACTGTAAACTGTGAAAGTTGTCGGCCTGCAGTAACGTTTCTTGAGGGCTGGTGTGCACTCGTTGGCCAGAGAACAGTGCCCCGCGTCACGTCACCGAACGTTTGTACAGAGCGAGACAAGAAAATAGAGAAACAGTACATGCTTATAACCCTATGAAAATAATTGTATAGTTTTTCAGACATTGATATATGCTTTAGTCACTCAGTTTATAGGATTGTGTAATGGCTTAGTGATGGTGTAATGGTTAGGTTAAAGATGGTGTAATGGTTAGGTTAAAGATGGTGTAATGGTTAGGTTAAAGATGGTGTAATGGTAAGTTTAAAAATGGTGTAATGGTTAGGTTAAAGATGGTGTAATGGTTAGGTTAAAGATGGTGTAATGGTTAGGTTAAAGATGGTGTAATGGTTAGGTTAAAGATCGTGTAATGGTTAGGTTAAAGATGGTGTAATGGTTAGGTTAAAGATGGTGTAATGGTTAGGTGAGTAGTAGCCTGTTGTCATGCTGTTCCTGGGTTGTGTCTGTGTTGATCTGGTGTAACTGAGGGTCTAAATGTAGCATGCTGATGATGTCATGATGTTCCTGGGTTGTGTCTGTGTTGATCTGGTGTAACTGAGGGTCTAAATGTAGCATGCTGATGATGTCATGATGTTCCTGGGTTGTGTCTGTGTTGATCTGGTGTAACTGAGGGTCTAAATGTAGCATGCTGATGATGTCATGATGTTCCTGGGTTGTGTCTGTGTTGATCTGGTGTAACTGAGGGTCTATATGTAGCCTGTTGACATGATGTTCCTGGGTTGTGTCTCTTATACTTTATTGCAACTTCAAAACCATATTGCAATTTCAAAACAATTAAAAAAGGCATTAAAAAACAAGACGACTATAGATCAGCCACGTGATTACAGGTCCGGAGCTGAACTAACCCACTTAATGTGTTTCTGCTTGACGAGGCCTGGCCACACAGACTATTAATCCATCTGACAAACACAAACAGCACTTGGGCTTGGTCTGGGCCGAGTCCTTATTGCCATGGTTACAGTCCCCTCCTCCTTCTCCCCACAGGGAAGAGCTAGGGCTCCGTCTCAAACCACAACCTGGTACTCCAGCCGGTCCGTTAGAGGCCAGAGGCCGCCGCACACTGGGGAGGCCAAAGCGACACAGTCCCCCATTTTAAAAACAAAACAAAAACACGACAACAACAACGACAACAACATCACCAACACGGGAGGAGCGGCGGTCACTCCGTGACTTTGGCCGCCTCGAAGTTCACCGCCAGCTTCCTGTGTTTCCTCTTGGAGGCGGAGCCGGGGGTGTGGCCAGAGCCGGGGGCTGGGGGGGGGTTCTGGCGGGGGGTCCGCGGGGCGGAAGGGGGGGTCCCTAGCGCTGCGGTCTGGCCGGACGGAGGCGGGGTCTTGGGGCCGGCGGAGGGCGCGGCGGCCGGGGGGGAGGGGTGCTGCTGGGCCTGGTTCTGGCTCCTGACCGCGGCGAGGGCGGCGCCGTACTCCTGGCTCTTCTTCCCTGACGACACGCGCTTCTTAGTCACCTTGGCGAGGGGGCAGACAAAAGCTTTCCGTGAGCGCGGGCTGCCGGCCAAACAGCCGACCGCTCACAAGTCCAGCTACTTTATAATATGAATTGTTGATTCTAATAAAATTCGATTTCGATTTGATTGAAGTTGATTAACAAGTTGCAATTCGCTTTGTGTGTACATTTACAACCAATAGCCTGTGCATCAAAGCCATGGCAGCATGATGATGGAGAAACACACGCGACCCCTGACCCCCAAAGCTGGATGCTTTTCCCCACCGGCTGGCTATTAGCCCTGTCAGAGGACCAGAGGTTAGCGGAGTTAACAATAGTGACAGGTTACTCCTGTGGCTAAGGCCATCAGAACAGCGGGAGCTTCTAGACGCTAACGCCATGCAGACACCTCAGATGCTGTGCTCCTCTACACAGGGAAGCCAAGAACCCAACGCACACTGCAGCTGCACGCCTGGAAAATACGCTTTAACTCAATTTGTGCGTCCCTGGCTCCTCATGGCAAGCGACAGACGTACATTTTGGAGTCGGTATTGCTACCTATGACACCCCCCATTATATATATTTTTATTTGACTATTTCTTTGGTTATGTGAGCGGTATTTGTTGACTTATAGATTGCCTGTAGGGCTCCTGCTATTCTTTAGATGTACCGATTTTAGCGAGTAGGTGTCAGTAGCCATTCAGGGAAGTCATTCACACGGACTGTGAGCCTTGCATGGAAGCAAGCCGTGGCAGAGTGAAAGAAAGTAGGCAATAGCAACGGCTTATGAGTTAATGTTCATGAACGCCATGTTGAATGTTCGGTGTTTGTGTGTAGTAGTAGTAGTACGATGTCAACTTGTTTGCCAGCATAGCGCGAGGGACAGCTACTAGAATAGTCTCACATGTTAGCCTATGATCCAGCTGTTGTAAAAGCTGGTGCTCGGTCATATTTGGATGATTGTTGTCATTTCTCGTCATGTCAGAATATGTGCACAGGGATCATATTGCAACAGTGAAACTGATCCCAGGAGTCGTTTCTTGATTTGTCATAATGTATATCGGATATCCCTCTGGGTGGGAGTCTCACCTGCAAGGGGACGAACTGGTTGTGCGACCCGATGGGGAGGGAGGGGGCCTGGGCGCGCGCCCCGGGGAAGGTGCCCCCGTAGAAGGGCTGTCCCTGGTGGGGGGGCAGGGGCATGCCCCAGTGGATGGGGCCGAAGCCCTGGGGGGGCATTAGGAGATCGCCTGGAGAAGGAGAGAGAGAGAGAGAGAGAGAGAGAGAGAGAGAGAGAGAGGACGACAATGCTGAGAACTTCATTCGCCCCCCATCTCGGGACCTGCTCCTGACCTACGTCGGGGACCTGTGGGCTCACCTGATTGGCCGAAGATGGGAGGCATGTGACCCAGAGGGTGTGGTCTTATCTGTCCGATGCCCGGGGCGAAAAGGGGCGGGGGCAGGGGGAAGCCGGAGCCCACAGAGTTCTAGACGCGCACACACGCACATGCACACACACACACACACACGCGCACACACACACACACACGGTAGACAAGATTAGATTAGACACAAAAAACATTCAAACCATCTCTCTCACGCAAAAAAAACACGCCCGCTCTCTAACTCTCTCTACGAAACTGACCAGACGCTGCAGGGCAAAGATGGCGGCCTTCTCTTTGGCCTCGTTCTCAGAGGGACACTGGGGGCCGTGGACCATCAGGCCTGTGGACAGCTTCACCTGGCACACCAGACCCTGAGGGAGAGGTCAGAGGTCAGATAGACTCGACGATCCACCCACACCCCTCACCTGGTGTGTGTGTGTGTGTGTGTGTGGCTGTACTATGCCATATAATGTATGCATGTGAACATCCCCGTGCGATGAACACCCATCTGCTCTTTTCCGGTGTGTCGGTACGTGATTGAGTGTGTGTGTGTGTGCGTGTGTGTGTGCGCGCGCGTTCTTCCGCGTCTCACCTGTCGGTTGTGCAGGAAGGTGAAGTCGGGCGGCGCCAGGCCCAGGCCCATGCAGATCCTGGCCAGCTCTGAGGCCATGCTGGGCATCGCGCCCGGGGGCGGGACTAAGGGGGGCGCCGGTCCTCCTCCGACCGCCGGGGGCAACGGCAAGTCCCCCTGGGGGGCGTTCATCCTCGCCGCTGGGGAGGGGAGAGAGAGAGAGAGAGAGAGAGAGAGAGAGAGAGAGAAGGGGAGGAAAGGCAAGTGAACGGTGTTACAAAGGGTGGTTTCCTCTGCGCGCGTCTACATTGAAGGAGGACTGCGATGTGACGTCACTTCCGGAATGGCGCTCGGGATGCGACGCGTGACGACCGGCGAGGAGGGGAATCTCTCTCTCTCATCTCTGCCGGGGGCGACTGCCCCGTTTTCCAGGTACGGTAGGAGGTCACGCCGATTCTAACTTTAAATCTGCCCACCGGTGACCTGGTTTCAAGTCCTCACCCAGCTTCTTGGTGGGTCGTTTCCTGTTCTGCAGCTGGCCGCCGGAGGGGGCGGAGCCGGCGAGGTCCTGGGCGGGACTTCCTGTTCCAGAGCTGTCAATCTTCAGCATCTCCTTCAGGACCAGGGTCCCCTTCTGCGCGGGGGGACACAACCAATCACAGTGAGGAAACCACCTGTAACTGGCGAATGCACCGCCTACCTCAGTGGGCAGAGCTGAGGTATATGAATGTGTTCAGCCAATAGCACTGTTGACACGTGACTATAATACGCACCATAGCGAATGACTGGGGAGACAGCGGGCAATCTGATTCGCCGACGGGCTCAGGCTTGGGGAGAGGGGGAGGAATGTGCTCGTTGCCCTTGGAGATCTTCAGGTTGGCGATCAGCTCCTCGAACTCTGAGGAGACCTGGGGCTAGAGAGAGAGAGAGGGGGGGGGGGGAGGGGGATGAGAGAGAGGAGGAGGGGAAAGAGAGAGGAGGAGGGGAAAGAGAGGAGGAGGAGGAGAGAGAGGAGGAGAGAAAAGGAGGGGAGGAGAGAAGGAGGGAGAGGAGACAGAGGAGAGATGGCAGGAGTTAGCTTGCTTAACATGTTAATATCAACGAGCAAGGAGAACGTGAGGAGAAGTAAGGTTGTAGCCTGTAGCCAGAAAACATCACCGCCCCGATCTGCTGGCTGGCTTATAGCTCATCTACGCTAGGCTGGCTAGCTGGAAAACATGCTACTATACATATATATGGTGGACTATCTACTATAGCTAGCCATGGATGAGGTCAGTATGACGGATGATGTCAGTATGAAGGATGAGGTCAGTATGAAGGATGAGGTCAGTATGAAGGATGAGGTCAGTATGAAGGATGAGGTCAGTATGACGGATGAGGTCAGCATGACGGATGATGTCAGTATGAAGGATGAGGTCAGCATGACGGATGAGGTCAGCATGACGGATGAGGTCAGCATGACGGATGAGGTCAGTATGAAGGATGAGGTCAGTATGACGGATGAGGTCAGTATGACGGATGAGGTCAGTATGACGGATGAGGTCAGTATGACGGATGAGGTCAGTATGACGGATGAGGTCAGTATGACGGATGAGGTCAGCATGACGGATGAGGTCAGTATGACGGATGAGGTCAGCGTGACGTCAGATAGCCTGTAGTACCCTGGGTGGTGGGTTCGAGGCAGGAAACAGGGAGTTGACATCCTCGTTCCTCTTCAGTAGTCGGATACTGCCTGCAGGGCCCTGTAGAACGACACAGTTAGGACACACACACACACACACACACACAATTACAAGTCACACACACACAATCACCCAATCTCTGTCAGCACTGACTGCTTTTTTTTGTCCGTTTGAAGTGCCACGTTACAGTGTGCTAAAGTGCTCATGTATTCAATAACAGACCCTACAACAAAGTCAGTTCATTGAACGTTCATTTATTGACTGGTCTCTTGTCTAGAATCCTGCTCTGCGCTGACCAGTAAGACTTTTTGGCCTACAGCTCGGGCTCATGGGAGTCGTAGTTCTCTGCTGCCTGATCATCCGCGGGGTCTGTAGTGTCCTGAGGAGGCGTGGCCTAACCAGGACACAGTCTCTGAGGTGTCAGACTCACATGAAATCACCGCTGAATGTACACTAGGCACATTGATTCAGTAACAGACGCTGTAACCAAAAAAAATTTGCTAAACAATTACTCATGATCGCGATTAACAATATAATTGTCAATTATTATTATTATTATTTTTTTTACGTTGAGTGGAATTAAACCCAATTTAATTTTTGTGATTTTTGGGGAAGGCGCTTGCAGTGAGAGTGAGTGAGTGAGTGAGTGAGAGAGAGAGAGAGAGTGTGTGAGTGAGTGAGAGTGAGAGAGTGAGAGAGAGAGAGAGAGTGAGAGAGAGAAACAGAGAGAGTGTGAGTGAGAGAGAGAGAGAGAGCCTGAGCAGAGAGGAGGGTGAGTCCCATGTTAGTTAGCTAGCTTGCTTCTAGAAGCCATCATACACAACAGCCACTGTCAAATGCAACCGTTATGAAATGCTACACTGCAGTGCTCTGTCTAAATGTTAGCTAAAAAATGCTTATTTTACATTTTTAAATGCATAATCACGTTTTTAAATTTTAAATGCGTAATCGCGGTAAAAAAATAATACATGCGGTTTGACAATGATGTAATACTTGTTACAGGCCTAGGAGTGAGGGGACCTGTCCAACTGATGCTTTTAACACAGAACGCAGGTTACAGACTGGTTAGGTGGTCAGGGACACTCACAGGTCTGTTGTGGGGTTGTTGTTGTTGTTGATGTGGTTGTGGTTGTTGTTGTTGTTGTGGTTGTGGTTGTTGTTGATGCTGTTGATGATTCCTGCCTGATCCCTGCTGGAACTGTCCTTCCTGGATACGGGTTAACAGGAGGAGGAGAGGGAGGAGAGGAGGAGGAGAGAGAAGAGGAGGGGAGAGAGAGAGAGGAGGGGAGGGGGAGAACGAGGGACGAGAACATGCACGAGATGAGCTCACAGAACAGGTCAAGCAGAGACAGAGGTCACAGGTCACAGGTCAGGCACGGAACACGGACTCACACTCTGCCAGTGAGCTGGTGGCTTCTGTGGAGGTCCGGCGCTCTGTAGGGACTGCCATACGCTGCTGAACTCCTCATCCTTACACACACAC
>NC_140257.1:13794130-13901630 GCF_949987555.1 Borostomias antarcticus
GAGGCCAGAACGTAGCCGGGACTGTACTTCACACTGTACTTCTGTTAGAGAGAGAGGAGGGGTTAGTGTGTGTGTGTGTGTACGTGTGTGTGCGCGTGAGAGAGAAGGAGAGTGTGTGTGTGTGTATACACCGTGTGTGTTGTACTTACATGCTGGTTCTGTATTAAGGCTTCTAGCTGAGGCTCACAGGGCACACTGAAGACCACTCGCACCCGTCCATCTTTGATGACATCACTGGACTCCTGAACCTGGGACAGCCAATGGGGGAACAATCATGAGTGCCGATTCCCGGAGGCCAAGGACAGCAACCAACCAAACAACTCTGCTCTATTCTCATTGGCCTGGGCCAACCAGGAAATGAAGAGGAAACAGGAAGTGATGCAGACCTCTCCCATGGTGCCGTAGTAGGGGTTCCCCACCATGAACACGGTGATGCCCGGGGGCAGCAGCTCCTCCAGGGTCCTGAAGCGCGTGAGGGACGAGTCAAACACCTTGATGTCCTGAAAGAGAGAGAACGACAACACTATTTACTGTGTCACACAGTGAAGCTTGTGTGTGTGTATGCTACCTGTTAGCATAGGTACCTGTGAGTGAGTGAGTGAGTGAGTGAGTGAGTGAGTGAGTGAGTGAGTGAGTGAGTGAGTGAGTGAGTGAGTGAGTGAGTGAGTGAGTGTCAGGTACCTGCTTGTGTGTGTGTGTATGCTACCTGTGAGTGAGTGAGTGAGTGAGTGAGTGAGTGAGTGAGTGTCAGGTACCTGCTTGTGTGTGTGTGTGTGTGTATGGTACCTGTGAGTGAGTGAGTGAGTGTCAGGGACCTGCCTGCGTGTGTGTGTGTGTGTGTGTGTGTACGGTACCTGTGTCTGGTACCTGCGTGTGTGTGTGATCTGAGTGAGTGAGTGAGTGAGTGAGTCAGGTACCTGCATGTGTGTGAGTGTGTTACCTGTGTGTGTGTGTGTGTGTGTCTATGTATGTGCGTGTGCGCGCTCGTTTACCTTGACCACCGTCTGGTAGGGGAAGGCCAGGAGCTGCTTGGCCCACTGCTTCTCCAGCTGCACCAGTCCGCTGGGCCCGGGGACGTACTTCCTCCCCGTCAGCTGCTGCACGTACAGCAGCACGTAGGTGTCGTTCACCATGATGCCCTTCCGCTTGGTAAAACTGGGATGGGGGGGTGGAAGAGGGATGGGGGGGTGGACATCTTGTTTATGCTCTTTAGTGAACCCAGAAGCAGAGAAACCCTGGAGCTGTGTTTCCCCCTATAACGGTACCAGAAGAACCGCAGAACCACAGAGCGCTACGTAACAGGGAACGTTGTAGCTGTGTTTCCCCTGTAACGGTACCAGAAGAACCACAGAACCACAGAGCGCTACGTAACGGGGAACGTTGTAGCTGTGTTTCCCCTGTAACGGTACCAGAAGAACCACAGAGCGCTACGTAACGGGGAACGCTGTAGTTGTAGTGATGTCACCACAGCTTTTAGTCTGTCCTCTGATGTCAGTAACTGTTAGTGCACAGTAGAGATGCTCTGATCGGAATTTTTTGGGCCGATACCGATCACCGATTATTTTCCTCAGGATCGGATATTGATTGACCGATTTATTTATTTTAAACACACAAAAAATGACTTTTCCTCTTTTGGTCTTACCCATATTATTGTATTGATATTATGACAATGTCTTTGCTTGCATAGATTTCGATTAAGGTTGCCGATTATTATCACTTATTAACTGATGAATAGGCCCTCCAAATATTATTCTGTTTATCAGATTGAGTATACTTCATACTTTAGTATACAGTATACCATTCGGACCAATGCCAAGTGAGTAAAAAAAAAAAAAAGTTGATTTGTTTTACATGACTTATTTTGGAATTCCTTGAAAGAAAGCTACCGGACATAAGTTTTGTTTCTGCTTGAGGGCCAACTAGTAGTGTCCTCTGTGCTCATTTTAAACCGCAAAAATATCTAAACTACAGCTGATCAGAGATTTCGTTAACAAGTGATTAGCAGCAGCAGCTCTGAGATATTTGGACTGTATGAAAAAAACGCTGTATGAGGAGATCCTGGGAGAAAGCTTTCGCAATTGGAATGGATGTTGGACGCTGTTGACATGACGTTATTCAACTGGAGATCAAGCAACGTTGCAATCAACAGGATCTGTATTTACACCCTCGTCTGCTGTGGTTAGTCACTATTTCACGTTTTGAACTGAACTGACCCACCACTCTATAGCATTTAGCTTGTAGCATCCAAGTCTGTACTTATATCCATGTGAAGCTAACCAGTAAGAATAGACTTAAAAGATCGGCTTTTGCGATCTGCCGATTTGACGACCGTCGATCGAGTCATTTGGGAGTGAAAATCGGCCGATTTGAATCGGTGGCCGATCGATCGGAGCATCCCTAGCGCACGCTGCCTGTGGTGTATCAGTCCATCGAACTGTTGTGTTCCCCGCTGACATTTTGGCTCCTGAGCCCCAAGTCCAAACTGAATGGAGGTGAATGGGCGGCCTTGTTCGGGCAGCTCTGTATGTATGAATGTGAGCTCTTACTGTTCCATGAGGCCCTGCACCTCCTTGGTCCAGTCCTTCTGCTCCTTGTCACTGAGGTAGGTCACCTTGGTGGGGGGAGGGGACTCCCCCTGGTACAGGCGCTGCACCCCCGCCGGCTCGTCCAGGGAAAACCTGGGGGGCGCGGAGAGGGGGGGGGTTGATGTGACTAAAGACACGCCCTGTCCTGATTCACACGACCAGCTGAGGACAGTCCAGGTAGAAGTGGAGGTTCAGTTTGGATCTTACTTGGTCTCTCCGTCCGACACCGCAGTGACACGGGCCTCCTCTAGGTGGGGCCAGTTGATGAAAAGGGTCCGTCCCAGAACCTCGGCTGCTACGTTTTCACAAATCTGGGGGGGGGAGAGACAGTCTGCATCATAAAGGGTGTGTGTGTGTGTGTGTGTGTGTGTGTGTGTGTGTGTGTGTGTGTGTGTGTGAGAGAGAGAGAGAGAGAGACTGACTTCATCATTCACAGTGAGTCTGTGTCCGGATGAGTGATATGTGAATGTGTGAGAAGGTGGGGTACTGTGTGTGTGTGTGTGTCTGTGCGTGTGTCTGTGCGCGTGTGTGTCTGTGTGTGTGTCTGTGTGTGTGTGTGTGTGTCTGTGCGTGTGTGTGTCTGTGCGCGTGTGTGTCTGTGTATGCGTGTGTGTGTCTGTGTGTGTCTGTGTATGCGTGTGTGTGTCTGTGTGTGTGTCTGTGTGTGTGTGTCTGTGCGTGTGTGTGTCTGTGCGCGTGTGTGTCTGTGTATGCGTGTGTGTGTCTGTGTGTGTCTGTGTATGCGTGTGTGTGTCTGTATGTGTCTGTGTATGCGTGTGTGTGTGTGTGTATGTGCGTGTGCGTGTGTGTGTTCTCACCGGCTCCCCCTCTGTGCTGGGCATGATCTCCAGCATTATATTCTCTCCTCTGCTGGGCTGCTGGAACACTAACACTCCACCCTTCTTAATAAAGAACTGAGAGAGAGAGAGAGAGAGAGAGAGAGAGAGAGAGAGAGATGTTGGAACACTAGCACTCCACCCTTATCATAAAACAGAGACAAGAGAGACAGAGACAAGGAAAGAGAGACAGAGAGGCTGTGTCCAAATACCCATACTGCATACTAATAGTATGTATTACTGCATATACTGCATACTAAACGTGCTCCATACTGTTTAGTACGTACTATTCCATGAAAACACGTATAAATAATTCACGTATACTATCGTCATTCAGCGGAAGTGAAGAACACGGTTCGCATAAGATCCATCCATCCATCCATCCATCCATCCATCCATCCATCCATCCATCCATCCATCCATCCATCCATCCATCCACCCACCCCATCCATCCATCCATCCACCCACCCACCCATCCACCCACCCATCCATCCATCCATCCATCCATCGTGAGCTAGCCGGGCGTGTAGCACACAGCATGTAGAGCGGCCAGCTGGGGGTCACCCAGTTCCATCCCAGCTCCCCGCATTGTGCTGAAGTGTACTTGACCAAGACACTGAACTCCCAAAACACTCAGTAGTCGCCTCACAGCCAGAAGGTCTCCGGGTATTTCTGTGCCCAGTTTGCTCTCCCCGTGTTCTCAAGGGCTTCCTCCATAAAAGAACCCAATATAAAAAAACATGCAGAACAACAGATGCTCTTCAGTCCGGTCCCTGACCAGGACTTGAACTGTGGAGGGATTCTTTTTTGGGGGGAATTCTGCTTCTCATCGCTAACCAGCAACTGGGCCAATTTGAGCTAATGATTCTAGTTAGCTGGATAGATCGTGATTCAGCAAACTGAGTAAATACCACACACACAAAGACAAAGCTGCCTTTAGCTAGCTCAATCCTGACATTAAGAACATTTACCTAAGAAAGGTTGCGCAAAAAAAATAAAAAAAATAAAATCACGGACAGATTTAGTGAAAACTGAACGCTGACGTACCGCAACAGATTTATTTTTTTGGGGGGGGTAGTACTGTTCCAGGGATTTACTGTATACTAGATTTCTTCATACTATGACAATTTTGATGTAGCATACTAGAGATATGCAAAATATAGAAGTGCTATGGACTTAGTACAGGTATTCGGACACGGAGAGAGAGCGAGAGAGCGAGAGATGGTAGCCAACACCCTCAATGTCTGGTCCAATAGGCTTATGTGAGGATCGCTAAAAATATGAATGTGAATAAAGCCGGTGAACGTGCGTTTCCATCTAGAGCTTTAAATCGGATAAAGCATTTATCACAAAAGCCTTTTATTGAACAAGAGAAAATCCAACAAGACCGACAGTACAAACTTTGTCAATTTTCATGACTTTTAATCGAATTTTACTGTTTCCATAAGGCATTTTTAATTCGATATAACTTAATTTGCATAAAACGTGTGGATGGAAACATGGCTAGAGAGAGAGAGAGAGAGAGAGAGAGAGAGAGAGAGAGAGAGAGTTTCGGGTGAACCAGGCCTACCTTGTGGCGTATGTGCTGCAGGGTGGGGAAACCACAGAAGTAGAGCGCCCCTCTGTCGATGCGTCGCCCTACGTGGGCCAGCGGCACGCGCCACGCGTCCAGGGGAACCGGCGTCTGCCTGCAGCCCACCAATCGCATTCCCGGAAGGTTAACCGCACAGAA
This sequence comes from Borostomias antarcticus, assembly GCF_949987555.1. Taxonomy (NCBI): domain Eukaryota; kingdom Metazoa; phylum Chordata; class Actinopteri; order Stomiiformes; family Stomiidae; genus Borostomias; species Borostomias antarcticus. The sequence continues at coordinate 13,799,284 of NC_140257.1, forward strand.
TGAGTGCCGAGTGCGCGATATCAGTGTGTGTGTGTGTTATGAGTACGTGAGAATGCGTGTGTGTGTGTGTGTGCAGGGGTGAAAATTAACTTTTTGACTCACGGTGAGTCACCTGCCAAGGGGACTGTAGAAGAAAAAAATCTACCTGCCAAGTATATATATTTTTTTCAGATAGGCTTCCGAAATCTAGTCACCAATTGGAAATGTTACCTGCATTTGGCCGGTGGCAGGTGTTAATTTTCAGGCCTGTGTGTGTGTGTGTGTGTGTGTGTGTGTGTGTACCTGACGTGGCAGTGTGTGATGTTGGGAAACAACTCTAGCAGGGTGGAGTTGTAGGGGTAGTCCAGCTCGGAGTCGTAGGTGTAGACGGCGCACTCTGTGTGACGGTTTCTCGCCTTCTCCGCCCTGCTCATCTTGTCATTGAACGGCTCCATCGCAGCCAGCAAGCACCTCTGACACACACACACACACGCACACGCACACACACACACACCTCATATTTTACACACAGATGACACTGGATAATCCTTGTCTTGTCTTTATATGTATGTGTATGTTTTTTTCCCTTCAAGATAGTTCAAGATAGTACAAGAACACACCAACTGTAGACTCACGGTTAGGTTTAAGGGGCCCCACAAGGATATAAAAACAAACCTGTGTGTGTGTGTGTGTGTGTACCTCGTCTATGAAGGGGATGAGCACTACAGCCTCCCACTCCTGCTGCTTGCCATTGAGGTCGGTCTTGAAGTCCAGAGGGTAGCACTCGATGATGGACGAAAACTCCGAGGTCATCAGGTGCTGTGGACACACAGAGGAACGTCACACACGTGTTGAGAGAACAGCCTAGAATGTAGACTGTGTGTGTGTTTAGGGATGTTTTTCCCCACCCATAGTGTGTATATGTATATGTGTGTGTGTGTGTGTGTGTGTGTGTGTAAGGATGAACGTTGTACTGTTTAGCTAGTGCAATGGGAACAGGTTTGACTGGTGTGCAGTATGTGTGCGTGTGTGTGTGTGTGCGTGTGTCTCAAAAGGGGTTGGGTGGAAGGATGGGCAGACAGAGAAACAGACAGATGAAAGTGTGTGTGTGTGTGTGTGTGTGTATCTAGGTGTGTGTGTGTTACCCTGTAGCACTCTGGCAGCAGGTCCTTGCTGGCCGCAGGCAGGACTCCCAGCAGCTGCTCGAAGGGCATGAAGGGCTTTCCCAGGTCAAAGGTCAACCTCAGCCCTGCGATGTTCCGCACGTCCGACAGGAAGGGGGCGTAGTGGTGCGGGTAGTACCTGCAGCCGCACACACAGCAGGGGAGGGAACGCGTGAGTCGCCCCGCGGACCGGCGCCGCGCACGGGAGGAACGCCACGTTGTGAAACGAACACATATATTAGTGCTGCTGCTGCAACCGTACTTGGACCTTGGGTCGGGCATCAGGTACCGGAATATTCTGAAGCCAAGGGAGGCTTTCATGTGCAGGGAGCCACACACACACACACACACGCACGCACACACAACACACAACACACACAACACACACACACACGCACACTCACCAGCTCCAGGACTGCACCCCGTGGTAGTAGTAATGCAGGATCCACTGGATCCCCTCCACGTAGCACAGCGCTTGGCTGGCCAGGAACTCGCTGCAGAACGACAAACACAGTCAGGATCTAGCAGGCCTCTGGCGTGGGAGCGCGCACTCGTCTCTCTCTCTCCACACTCAAATATTACTCGCTGCGCTCCGCATACTACATAATAGAGTCTGGGCCACTTCGCCGCCCAAGCTGGTGTTTTGAGGGCGGGTCTAGGGGTCAAAATTGAAAGAGTGACGGGTCGTAGCAGCAAATGAGATGCTAGCCCAGGTTAGATGGGCGGGGCGTATCTATGGGTGGGAACGGCTGGTCGCGAAAGTCGTTACTGATTGGTGTCGTCGGGATTCCGGCGCTACCAATCAATTGCCAGGATTTGAGCACCAGACTTTTGCATGACTGATCTACAGACAACAATATTATCGGCAGTTGAGGGGGGGGAGTTCAGGTTGATGGACAGGTTGAGCTGAACAAGATGTCAGACATCTATTGTCCTCGATTCAGTCGCGCTAATCCCCAAGTTAACGTGACATTTCGAACAGGGTCGGGCCGACGCTCGTCCACTCGTCCCCTCTGTCTCGGACTCACTCGGAGACCACGTCCACGCCCATCTTGGTCATGTAGTAGGTGCGCTTGTACTGGCGGAACTCCGCCTCGAACATGTCGTCGTCCTCGCCGCCGTCCTCCTCCTCCGCCCGGCCCGGGGCTCCGCCCCTCTCCTCGACCCCGCCAAGCGCCGCCAGACACAGAGCGCCCCCCTGCTCACAGACACACACACACCCACACACACACACACACACACAAATGAAAACACACACTCATGTTTAGTGCACGCTGTATATGAATGTCATGTGTTTTTGTGTAAATGTAGGGACCCGTGTATCAGGGTTGGGTGGTGATAAGGTATCCTGGGGGACCAGCCAGGTCCTCCAGACAGTCTTTAAACGGTGAAATGGTGTAGCGCTGATTAATTTGGGGACTTTGGATACAGAACTACCCTAGTAAGTATGGATACCGCACAACCCTAGTAAGTATGGATACAGCCCTACCCTAGTAAGTATGGATACTGCCCAACCCTAATAAGTATGGATACAGCCCTACCCTAGTAAGTATGGATACAGCTCAACCTTAGTAAGTACAGATACTGCCCAACCCTAGTAAGTATGGATACTGCCCAACCCTAGTAAGTATGGATACTGCTCAACCCTAGTATGTATGGATAACTCTGAAGCCTAGTATGTATGGATACCCTTGGGTTTTATGAAAGGCGCTATATAAATGAAAGTTATTCTTTTTATTATTATTAATATGTATGGATACATCTCGACTCTAGTATGTATGGATACCCCTCAGCCCTAGTGTGTATGGATACCTCTCAGCCCTAGTGTGTATGGATACCCCTCAGCCCTAGTATGTATGGATACCCCTCAGCCCTAGTATGTATGGATACCTCTCAGCCCTAGTATGTATGGAGACCTCTCAGCCCTAGTATGTATGGATACCCCTCAGCCCTAGTATGTATGGATACCCCTCAGCCCTAGTATGTATGGATACCCCTCAGCCCTAGTATGTATGGATACCCCTCAGCCCTAGTATGTATGGACACCTCTCAGCCCTAGTATGTATGGATACCCCTCAGCCCTAGTATGTATGGACACCTCTCAGCCCTAGTATGTATGGATACCCCTCAGCCCTAGTGTGTATGGAGACCTCTCAGCCCTAGTGTGTATGGAGACCTCTCAGCTCTAGTGTGTATGGATACTTCTCAGCCCTAGTGTGTATGGATACCTCTCAGCTCTAGTGTGTATGGATACCTCTCAGCCCTAGTATATATGGAGACCTCTCAGCCCCAGTGTGTAGGTGTGTGGCCCTCCTACCCGGTCCTTCTTCCTGGACTGTGTGAGAAGCCCCGCCTCCTCCTCTGCCGCCAGCCCCGCCGCCTCGTTCAGGTACTTGTTGCCCACCTTGCTCTCGAACCACTTCAGGTCCACAAACACCTCGCTGAAGTGCTCCCGGTCAAACTGGGGGAGAGACGCGGGGAGGGAGGAGAGGAGGAGGGGAGGGAGGAGAGGAGGAGGGGAGGAGAGGAGGAGGGGAGGGAGGAGAGGAGAGGGGGGGAGGGAGGAGAGGAGAGGAGAGGAGGGAGGAGAGGAGGAGGGGAGGAGAGGAGGAGGGGAGGAGGGGACGAGAGGAGGAGGGGAGGGAGGAGAGGAGAGGAGGAGGGGAGGGAGGAGAGGAGGAGGGGTGGAAAGGAGGAGGGGAGGGAGGAGAGGTGAGGGGGGGAGGAAGGAGAAGGGGAGGAGAGGACGAGGGGAGGGAGGAGAGGAGAGGGGGGGAGGGAGGAGAGGAGAGGGGGGGAGGGAGGAGAGGAGGAGGGGAGGAGAGGAGGGGAGGACAGGAGGAGGGGGGGAGGGAGGAGGGGAGGAGAGGAGAGGAGAGGAGGAGGGGGGGAGGAGAGGAGAGGAGGAGCACAACAGAGGATGAGAGAGCGTAAGCAAAGGTGACCGGTTCGGTTTCTCAAAAAAATGGAACCGTCCTTCCCGCCCGGCCCCTGAGGTGATCTACGGCCCGACGTGATTGGTGGAAACGCGCGCTCCTCTGCGCAGCCGTGACCAATCCGGTTATTTCTCCGAGGGGAGGAGGGAGGGGCCTGCGGCGAGAGGGGGGGAGGGAGAGAGCCTCACCTCGGAGAGTTTCTCCAGGTACTTCTCAAAGTTGGCCATGTTCAGGTGGCCGTTCTCGTTCAGGTAGCCTGGGGGTCAGAGGGCAAAGTTTCAGTCGGGTTAAAAAAATAACTTTAAAAAAAACGAAGGAGGTGTCGTGAAGCGGCCGCAACAGCCACGGTCGCCGCTCCGCGCGCGCGTGTGTGTGTGTGTGTGTGGACTCACCCCCCACTGTTGGCAGCACGTTGATGTAGGTCCTGTAGAGGAGGGGCAAGGCGTCGTGGTTGATGTGGAGGTGAGGGAGATGAGGGATGAAGTCGTTGCCCACCAGGAAGCCCATCAGGATCCAGTCGTCTATGACGCGCTCCAGATCGTACTCAAACGAGATCTTGTTCTGAGGCCGCGCGCACGCGCACACACACACACACACGCACGTCAGCAGGCCACCCAGTAATACCGTACAGATGTATATTCAATCTAAAAATGTGTGTGTCTCACCTTCAGGCCTGAGAACTCGTAGTCGATGTATTCCCTCATGAGCGACAGGTGCAGCAGGTGGAAGGTGGTCTCCTCTGGGGCCGTTATCCTGCAGAGAACAGAGAGATACTAGCTATGAAAGGGCTGATAATGAGTGATGATGAGTTAACACAGAGACACAAATCAAATCACAACAAAACACTAGACCAGAACAGAGAAATGCTAGCTATGAAACTACTGATAAATACTAGACCAGATCAGATTAATACTGGGTAAAAACTAGACGAGAACAGAGAAATACTAGGTATAAACTCATTCTGTCTCCCACAGGTCTAAGACAGAAGAGACACACACACACACACCTTTTCTGGTTCTTCTTCCCTCCGAAGCGCACCTCTTCTCTGAGAAGAGAGAAGTGTGGTTCGTGACTGGTAAGTCCCAACACGATCTGAAGAACATGAGAGGTTAGAAGATCATATGAAGCATATACCGTACACATACGCACACACACACGTTACATCCACCTAACCACAAACACACACACACACACATAATTACATCCACCTAACCACACACACACACCATAACATCCATCTAATCACACACACACGTTACATCCACCTAACCACAAACACACACACACATAATTACATCCACCTAACCACACACACACACACACACCATTACATCCATCTAATCACACACACACACACACACACACACACACACACACACACACACACACAGCCTCTCTTAGACCCTCACCAGGTCGGCGTCCAGGCCGTAGAGGCAGTGGCGTGTGTTGGCGTTGTGGCTGGGCTTGGCGTTCTCTGAACGGATGAACTCCATGATCTTGTGCTCTCCCTCTCCAGGAGTCTGGAGGCGTGGACACATGCAGGTGAATCACAACGTACAGTCCTAACTAGGGATGTAACGATAACTAGTATAATGATAAACCATGATGAAATCCAATTCAATTTATCACAATAAAATTATTAAAACCATGTTTGATTTCCCCACTTTTAAATACAGCCCACCATCAACCAAGTTAGCAATAGTCTCCAAGACGCATTCTTTTCATGTTTATGCAAACAAAAAGTGCAGGGTGCTGCAAATTCTATTTGTGGTTTTCAATATAAAACTTGGTGAAATGATTTAAGTCGTTTTTGAACATTTTCAGCTCATTTTAACATTAACATGATAATACTGATAACCGTGATCATTTTGGTCACTATAATTTAATTTTCATACCGTTACATCTCTAGTCCTAACTAGTGTTGCCCGGTATACCGGTACCGCGGTACTAGAGTTTTGAAAACGGTACTTTACCATATATACTGTATATACTGTACCTGCATTTTGAAAAAATAACTGTAACTAACCCTTTACACATCAGCTTCACATACTGTACATAAATGTGTAAATGCAGAAAACTGTCTCACACACACACACACACACAGTCACACACACACACACACACACACACACACACCTCATGCCCTGACAGGTAGACGTTGACGCCCTGCCAGTTCCGGTCTGTGGACACTTTGCTGTTAACAAAGTACTTGAGCTGCTCCTGTAGTCTGGCCATGAAGTCGGTTCCTAGAGGAGGAGAGAGAGAGGAGGCTTCACTCACACACCAGGCCTCTATGGAGGGATGGACGGAGGGATGGAGGGAGGGAGGGAGGGAGGGAGGGAGGGAGGGAGGGAGGGAGGGAGGGAGGGAGGGAGGGAGGGAGGGAGGGAGGGAGGGAGGGAGGGATGGATGGATGGATGGATAGATGGAGGGAGGGAGGGATGGATAGATGGAGGGAGGGAGGGATGGAGGGAGGGAGGGAGGGAGGGACGGTGGGAGGGAGGGAGGGAGGGAGGGAGGGATGGATGGAGGGAGGGAGGGAGGGATGTACGAGTAGGGGGGTACGGGAACATTGATGCCGGTCCACGTGTCCTGGAAGATTTCAACGTTCCGGACAAATTTCCGGTTAAATATTATCTGTGTGATTTTTCCGGTTTAAAAAATGGAAATGAGCGGATAATGGAATCTCTGGGGCAGATGAGTGTAGAACAGGGGGTCTCAAGCTTCGGTAACTTAAGGCCCACTTTTGATTGTTAAAAAAAATCAGAGGACGACCTTCCCAAATACATGAGATACGTGGGAATGTTCGCTAGCTACGTTAGCCGAACACATTTGTCTCAACACCAACGGATGTGATTGGCGTGGTGATATTCAAACGTAACTGGTCATTGAAATTATACATTTTAACTTCACGTTTTATTTATATGTGAATTCTTGAGTATAATTAGATACTTATATAATAGATAGATAGTATCTTCATACCTGGGGTGATGCAGTTGGAGTCGAAACGAGCCTCAGTGGGAAGAACCTCCCCTTTCTCCAGAGCTTTCTTTATCTTGTCCTCGGCCTCTTTAGCGGACCTGAATAGAAACACAGTAGAAAGGAATAGAATAGCCCACAACATTCGTTATTAGTCAGTACATCACTCCACCCATCCATCCATCCATCCATCCATCCATCCATCCATCCACCCACCCACCCATCCACCCACCCACCCATCCACCCATCCATCCATCCATCCATCCATCCATCCATCCAGGCCCACCTGAACCTGCGTCCTCTCTGCTGGTTCATCTTGGCGCGCGGCGCCACTCCGTCCACGGCCATGAAGAACACCTTCATGGGCTTGATGATCCTGAACAGGACCTCCAGGTAGTGGAAGATGTCGGCAAAGATCTTCTCCTCCGAGATGCGGAAGTGGACATCCTCGTCGTTAGGGTGGGAACACTGGTGGATGATCCCATTCATGTCCAGGTAGAGGTTGTCAAACTCCGGAATCTGTGTGTGTGTGGGGGGGGGGGAGGGTTATTGAATATCAAAAAGGCAAAAAGGTCATGATCGAATCATTTGTGATATTTGGCTGTAGTTTAAAAGCTAGGGTAGGCACTTTTGGAGAACACAGAAAGCAGAAGCCAAATTTTGAAAAAATGCAACTGACAAAAAGTCAGCGGAAAATGTACTCTGGGCTAATATATCAGTCACTTCCTGGCAACAAGGCTCAAAATTAACTTTTTCCCTCAGTCTCCTGCAACTGTCCCAAATTCTACTTTCAACTGTCCCAGACTGACAACTTCCCCAAATTGAAGTTATTTTTATTTTTTATTTTTCATTAACTAGTTTAATAACGTTTCACTAACTCACATCACTTCACTGACTCACTCTGGTAATTTTTTGAGTGAAGAGTGAGTGCTCTATGACCATAGACCATATGGCATTGCGGTATCATATTGCCTTTTCAGCATAGTGAGGAATGAACTAGAGTGCAGTGAACTAGGTTTATCACAGAGGGAGATGTGGATGTAGCCTTGTGAGACCGTCCTGATCTAGCGAGCTCACTTTCAGCTTCTCTACACAGATCGGTCTGGACTTCCCCCCATCTCGGACGATTTCAGTGGGTGGGAGTAACTGCCTTGACGAACTAAGTCCTTCAGCCAATCAGCCTTGACATACTAACTCCTTCAGCCAATCAGCCTTGACAGACTAACTCCTTCAGCCAATCAGCCTTGACAGACTAACTCCTTCAGCCAATCAGCCTTGACAGACTAACTCCTTCAGCCAATCAGCCTTGACAGACTAACTCCTTCAGCCAATCAGCCTTGACAGACTAACTCCTTCAGCCAATCAGCCTTGACAGACTCACTCCTTCAGCCAATCAGCCTTGACAGACTAACTCCTTCAGCCAATCAGCTTTGACATACTAACTCCTTCAGCCAATCAGCCTTGACATACTAACTCCTTCAGCCAATCAGCCTTGACATACTAACTTCTTCAGCCAGTCAGCATAACAAAACTTTTGCCAAATCCAATGTCTTTTCCTCTGAGAAACTCTGCTAAAGCATACTCATGTTCTTGTTTAATTATTGAGTCTACTTCTGTAATAACTACACTTATAGCTGTGTTTATTCTACTAACATTAACACTGCCTTTGGACTCGGGAGTCTGTCCCAGTCTCAATGTCCACACTAAACCCTCAAGCCCTGAGCACTCACAGACTTATTGACGTCACCTAGTAAAGTGGTGGTGTGCGAGAGGCTGCAAGGGCTTGAAATGGTCTAAAAAAAAATGGGACCGCACTTGCGACATCACGTTACGTTGACGTCAAAACATATTTCTTACTATTGTGGGTGTGGGACTTTTTATTTTACTTTTCAATTTTACGTGATGTTTTTCTTGTAGGCCTACATGTAAATTCATTTTGGACTGAGTCAAATCCCCTTTACATTATCACAACCCTCTGTGTTACCCTCAAAACAATTCTGTTTAACTTGTTGAAATCATTTCAATTTGTGGTCATAAGTGAACTACATTACTGCCTGTGATTCTTGTTTGTGATGAATACAAAAGTGTATTTACTCAAGAATGACAACACACATTTCTGCACCTCATAAACGTTTCCATATTTATATTGGAAATCTCAATTCAAAGAACACTGTACCGAGATGGATGATTAATGTCATGCAGCTTTTAACTGGGGAATCATATGATTCAGGGCAAGAGAAATCGATGTAATTCATAGCCATAGCCAACATATTTTCAAACAAATCAAATTATACAAACCCATGGGGTTGATAACTTATACGTAAAAATATTGAAACCAAAATTATAAGGCTATTTGTGCAGATAAGCAAGCTGAACACATGAAAACATTTTTTGTTTTGTAACGTGAACGTTAGGGTTGGTTGATCTGTCTGTGCTTGTTTATTGGCCGTTCTTCAGATAACCCTGTGTTTCACATCACAACGATATGAACTGTGGGTAATTCCCTTAGGAAAAGTCTGCATAAGTGCAGACTTACGGTAAGGGGGCATAAAGGGCTCAAAATGTCTGCCAGAGAGCCCTCGTGCACTTATCAATTTGACAATGGGACAGCCCTAAGCCCTCATGCACTTAGCGTGAACGCGCCTCAAAGTCTGTGAGTCCGTAAGGGTGGACATTTGGACTGGGCCTCTGTTTTGCCAGAGGCAAAAGGCACACATCGATTACAGTAACCAATCAGGGGCTACGTTCTACTGGGAGGCAGAACAGCAGTCAAACCCCAGTCTCTGACTGGCCCGGTCAAAACCTAATCGGAGTAAAATCGTTCGAGATAGGGGGAGGTCCAAAATGATCTGCGGAGAGAAACTGAAAGTGAAGTCCCGAGGTCAGGATGGCCTCTAGTGTGGATTTCAAACATTACATGACTCAGAACAATGGCGTTGATAGAGGAATGTGATGAAAAAGGTCACGAAATTGGCAGCAAGACAAGTATTAAAAGATAGATTCAGATGTCTAATTAGTAAACTAAACGTCGGATTACACACTATACTGTGGAAAAACGGTTAAAACGGTGTGTCCGTTTTATTATACAAAAGAAGCACAATCTGTTATTCTGGCTGGTCGCTGACTAACTGTTTAGCTTGGAAAGTTCTCTTTGCTTCACGAACAGAACAAAGCAGATCAGTTGAACTAAGCCTCGTTAGCCTGTTAGCTTTAGCGAACAGTAGAGTCTACAGAGTAGATTGACAAATGCACTTTCATTTTGCGGGCGATACTCGCAAACTACAGATTAGGACGAGAGCCACACTGACAATGCTGTGTTTACTGAATGGCAGGTAGCCGAAGACAAGCTGTTACGTGGAGGTGAACCTCGGCCTACTATGTTTAGCTTGCTTCCTCCTACCTAGCTAGCTAGCTAGCGTTAGCTTGCTTCCTCCTACCTAGCTAGCTAACGGTAGCTTGCTTCCTCCTACCTAGCTAGCTAACGTTAGCTTGCTTCCTCCTACCTACCTAGCTAGCTAACGTTAGCTTGCTTCCTCCTACCTAGCTAGCTAGCTAACGTTAGCTTGCTTCCTCCTACCTACCTAGCTAGCTAACGTTAGCTTGCTTCCTCCTACCTACCTAGCTAGCTAACGGTAGCTTGCTTCCTCCTACCTAGCTAGCTAGCTAACGTTAGCCAGTCTTGTCAGCAGTCGATATCATACCTGGTGTTCCTTGACAACTTCGCTAAGGCAAGGGTATCGCTCCGAAATCCATCTGTAAAATTTCGGCACTCCCATCTTCACCACAATCTCTTCCCTTTTCGATTAAATGAATGTGCGTGGAGAGATATAAGTAAGAAGGGAAGTTTGGCACTGAAGTAACAGCGTAGCTGTGTAGGACCCGTGAGTCTCTGTAACAGTTAAACAGTCCGGGCGGGACTCGGGGAGAATGTGACGTAAGAAGCACAGATCTGAAGTAAACAATAAAAATGGATCATGTGCTAAATAAAATTGATTTTTTAAAATAATAAAATAAACACAGTTTATTTTTTATTTTTTATTCTCAGAAAAAAACTACGAACTATGTTTTTCTTTCAATCTGTCCGTTGTATTTTTGTGCAGCTACTCAAATGTTCCTGATTGAATGACAGGATCCTGACGTTAAGTGGTACCGCCGCCGTGCTAATAGCTGGCAGTAGCTTTACAAATTAAAAATACTAACAATGTTTACGACTCTGTCTGGCTAGGGGTTGGTGCGTTATTACAGCTAATATTTACACACATAAACCCTACCCAACCCAAGTCTGGTTGAGTATTGTTTTGTATTGCATACTGCCATGCTTTTACACTGTCCTGCTGTCCTGCACCCTGTCCTATGTCGTTTTCATCCAATGCAGGGCCACTTGCACCTCGTATGCCATTATACTAGTCATTACCCTAGTCAAATCCTAGTGTATAAACCATGTACTGTACATGGCGAGTAAACGGATCTTGAATCTTGAGGTGTATTGTTGACATTACACTCTAAACTGAGAATCAACGTTTCCCCTCAAGTGGCGAAATCAACCATTCCCTGCCTTATACATGCGTTAATTTGAACGATTGAACAAGATACCAACCGTGGATCAAATGTTGTATAAAAACACAAATTGTGTGAACAGTGAGTTCATTGATAACAAAATGCTAAACGGTGTAAGCCGGCAGCCTCATATCGGGGGTTATAGGTACCTTCATAGGGGGATATAATTTGGCAACTTCGCTACCGTGCCTTTACTGTGAGACAACAAGGAAGAGTTGTCTCTTGACCAGTCCTCCTCATCCAGCCCGGACCAGGTTACATCCTGACCTACAACGCGTTTTTTGGACCCACGTTCGCCAAAATACCGCCAAGATGTTCAACAGAATGACGAGCCTCTGGATGGGGGATGTGAGTGTGTCTGTTTTAAACGGTTTTAAACGGTTTTCTAGTTAACCAGCTTGCTAATGTTGGTTGCGCAACGCAGCAGGCCCATCAGTGAGTCATCGCTAGCTCAGTTAGCTAGGCTAGCTAACACTAGCCCACACTATCACTCACTAACATGCGAATAACATGAGCTATTTACGCAAACTAGGTAGAATAAATTAAATGCTGCGAATTACAATTAGACGGTATGAATATAACCTATATATAACCTACTGTGTGGGTTTTATTGATATGGGTAGCTGACGTTAAGCGAGATATGGTTGGACGTTACGTCGTGACGATCGTTTGGTAAATTAGATAACGATCTCAGACAGAAACACGTTATCTAACCTAACTGTCTGATTAAATTGACTCCACACATGCAGCGCGATCTTTTGGCCCAAGTCTGACTGACCCAGCAAACACACAACGTCAGGGAGACGTTCACGTCTTAATAACGTCCGTCGGTCCTGAACCCCGTGTGTTCGTCTGCTGGACCCCTCAATATTCACACGTCTGGCTTGGACCCCTCTAAGACGTCTGCTGGACCCCTCAATATTCACACGTCTGGCTTGGACCCCTCTAAGACGTCTGGCTTGGACCCCTCTAAGACGTCTGGCTTGGACCCCTCTAAGACGTCTGGCTTGGACCCCTCTAAGACGTCTGTGGACGTGCAAAACGGGTTCAATGTCTGAACGTCTAAAAAAACTTTCATTATGGCTCCTAATTGGATGTCTTTGGACGTCCGAAAAAGACAAAAAAGACATCTAAAAGACGTCTTTTAGACGTGTCTTTGCTCAGTGGGGACCCACAATTGCGACTACAAGACACAAATGAACGGGCTAACGTTACTTTGTTACATCCATAACTCGTGGAACCTCTCGGAGCTGTGCCCTGCCGTTGCTAATGTCAATCTCGTTTGTTTGTTTGTTTGTTTGTTTGTTTGTGTATAGCTGGACCCGTACATGGACGAGAATTTTATTAAACAAGCTTTCAGCACAATGGGGGAGACTGCATATGGCGTTAAAATAATCACCCACAGAGTAACAGGGTAAGTGAGCCCTGTCTTCTAATGGTGGAAAATAATATCCACACACTGTTTTTATGCTCCCACGGTACAACGTTTCAACCTAAAAGGTCTTAGTTAGGTAGGCCTACATCACCTAGAACAAGTGAGGGGGTGGTGATATATAGAGAGAGGAAGTAGGCTGTGTCAATTGTATAATTAAGACATGCAATCAAGATTCAGATCATTTTAACTGGACTAAAAATATATATGTATGTGGACACTATTATAAAAGGTGAGTACATAGTTCAATGTGAGCTCATCTTGTATATTTACATATAGAATAAGTAAACAACTCATCATTTCCAAATACATAATGTGATAGAAGGCTTCTCACTTTGCTGGCATGCTGAGGAGTGCAGACGTTGTGTAACAATAACGAGAAACATAAAAAAATAATAAAATAACAGGCCAATATTTTGAATACATTAATAGGATACTAACTGACAGTTAGAATGTTTCAACCTGTTGAAATAAGGGGAATGTGCGTGCTTTCTCTGACTACATATGTGAGCCCCGTCCCCACGTCTGTCAGTCAGTCAGTCAGTGCCTGGCCCGAGTCCCTCTGTCTGTCCTTGTGACCCCGATCCCGTCCGTCTGACCGGTCTCGTCCTGCAGGGGTTCCGCTGGGTACTGCTTCGTGGAGCTAGCGGACGAGGCGAGCGTCGACAGAAGCGTCCACAGACTGAACGGGAAGCTCGTCCCTGGATCCAATCCGGTGAGCATGAATAAACATAGCCAAAAGCTTTATCATTATAATATTCTTAACTTACGTTTATGCTACTTGCCAAATATAATACAAGTGGAACAACCTCCCTCCTTTTGGACAGCTTTATATACTTTGTCATATGATATTCTTTGTGGACAGCGGAGCTTCACTAGCATTGGCCTCCACCTTTCTTTGGTTAAAAACCCCCCGAAAAGGACAGTCCGGTGTGACGGGCCAGCGTGTTACTCTGACTGACCTGACAGCCAAGTTACTGAGCTCCGTTTTCTCCCTGACATGCTGAGTACGGTGGTTGAGGCTGTTTGTAAAAATGACTTTGTTTGAAGCCGGTGAATAAACTCTGTTAGGAACTAACTGAGGATTGGGATAAAGGCTGTACGGGGTGGTGGAGGTATGTAAAAAAGCACCAAATAACAACAATAATACTACTCTCTTCTCCAGCAATATCAGTCCTTACTACATGCACATGTCCCTCTGATGTCACTGACCGCTGCTCTCTCTCCCCGCGCAGCCCAGGAAGTTTAAGTTAAACTATGCAACCTACGGGAAGAGGCCGGAGGCGGGGTAAGCAGCTATCATCTCTTCCTCGTTGGTAGTTCACTCGCTACCGTAGCGCTAGCGGTGGTAAAACCTCTTTAACATGGCCTTTGACCTCTAGCTTCCGTTTCTTAATGTTGTGTGTCTCTGTCTACCATGTTTGTCTCTTGTCTGTTATGCCCCTATGTAAAGCGACCTTGGGTTTTATGAAAGGCGCTATATAAATGAAAGTTATTATTATTAAAACACTTGATCTTTAGAAAGCCGCTGTTCATCTGCCAGTCAGTCAGTCAGTCAGTCTGTGATCACGGTGGTGATGTCCTCTCCCCTCTGGCGTCTCCAGCCCGGAGTTCTCCGTCTTTGTGGGGGATCTATCTTCAGAGGTGGACGACTACCAGCTTCACCAGTTCTTCTCCAAGAAGTACCCGTCCTGCAAGGGAGCCAAAGTGGTCACAGACCAGTTCGGCAATTCCAGGTATGGACCGGTTAAACTCAGTTCTAGTCTGTGAACTGTTTGGAACAGTTCTTATTAACATCCAGATTTATATTCAGTCTCTTGAGGGAATTTTCCCTATTACCAACTCCAACTGAACAATTTCTTTGTTTATCTTCGATGGGTTAAGCGGACGATTCAGTTCCATTTAAAATACCTTGTCGACATTTTCTAGCTCAACGTGTCAGTGGGTGGCGTTTGTGTTGAAGGGACAGTGGAACAGTGTGTTAGGGTTGTGTTGGTGTGTGTGCACATATGTGTTGTACGGGTTTCACCACTGGTCTAATTTCCAAAAAGAATAACAACACCTTGTTCCTGACCGTTATGCTAAAACTATTGTTTTCCCCATATAGGGTAAGCAAGAGCAACTCACAATTCAAGTGATGCTACTTCATAGTAAAGTAAAAAAACAAGTTTCAGTTCTACCATACCATATTTGTTAATTTCTATTCTGTATTTGATGAGCGTGATGATGGCGAGCGTGGCGGCCGGGCGGCACTAAGGGTCTCGGAACTGTGCTTGCTCCTCGCAGAGGTTACGGCTTCGTGAAGTTCGGGGACGAGAATGAGCAGAAGACGTCGATAGAGGAGTGCCAGAACTCCTCCGGCCTGGGAGGCAAGCCCATCAGACTCAGCATCGCCGTCAACAAGAGGTAGGAGTACTAGACCCCTACTTAAGAGGTCTCTAGAGAAACTCAACCTTCCCCACTGTCAGCCCTCCCTGAGTGGATATGCGAGTTTGTGAATCAGTACACAGCTGTTCACTTTTCTAGTCGTGTAAGACCAGTGGACTTTCCAAGGAAGCAGGGATGCATTTGAGAGAAGCCCTGCTCTGTTCATCATCTAAACCACCCCCTGCGCATCTGCTAAGAATTATGTAATGAACCTTTAACCCAGCACTAGGGAATGGTGGTGTTATTGTAGATGCCGCCGCTCCTAGCCATGGTTCGTTTATAGATCAGTTGGTGTGGTAGTGTCCGGTTAATATTCAGCTCAGTGTTGACGTATATTCTCTGTGTGGGGCTGGGTTGAACCCTCCCCCTCTCGCTCCGGTCCCGTGTCTCCAGCCAGAAGATGAATAACTACCAAGGCCAGAACCACGGTTACCATAACAACTACCAGCAGCAGCAGTACTACCAGCAGCCGGGGCAGAACTACTACCCCCAGTGGGGCTACGACCAGTACAACGGCTACAACAGCGGCTACAACAACGGCTACGGCTACAACTACGGCCCCTACGGATACCCTCCCCCGGGGTCGCAAGGCATGATGGGACCGCCGCCGCCCATGGGCGTGCCGCCTATGCTCACTGACATGACCGGAGCAGCTGAGGTGACTCTCGCTCTCTGTCTCTGTCTGTCTCTCTCTCTCACACTCTCTCTCACACTCACTCACTCACTCACTCACTCACTCACTCACTCACTCACTCACTCACTCACTCACTCACTCACTCACTCACTCACTCACTCAGTCTGTCTGTCTGTCTGTCTGTCTGTCTGTCTGTCTGTCTGTCTGTCTGTCTGTCTGTCTGTCTGTCTGTCTGTCTGTCTGTCTGTCTGTCTGTCTGTCTGTCTGTCTGTCTGTCTGTCTGTCTGTCTGTCTGTCTGTCTGTCTCTCTCTCTCTCTCTCTCTCTCTCTCTCTCTCTCTCTCTCTCTCTCTCTCTCTCTCTCTCTCTCTCTCTCTCTCTCTCTCTCTCTCTCTCTGTCTCTGTCTCTGTCTCTGTCTCTGTCTCTGTCTCTGTCTCTGTCTCTGTCTCTGTCTCTCTCTCTCTCTCACACTCTCTCTCTCTCACACTCACTCACTCACTCACTCACTCACTCTCTCACTCTCTCATTGGTAGCAATGAATCAAACATTCATTAACAACGAATCAAATGTAGATGACACATTGTTCCACTGGCTGTCCCTGAGGTGATGGCAGGTTGACATACTTCACTGCTAGTGGGACTGTCATAGAAATTGTTCTAATTAGGAGTAAAATGAGAGTTTCAAATACTTTATATTTGTGTATGATTTGGGGGTTTGAAATGTTGCTTGAATTTGCAAATGCAAATTGCAACCTCAATTCAACTCAAATACTGTGTCTACTTCTAAAAAACATAGAGGAAATCGGCTTGTGCAGTTTTTATACACCTCTGCTATTGGAACAGAAGGAAGGATGGAACAGCGTTGAAAATGTCTTCTGACCTGTCTTCTGTTGTCTGTCCAATCTTCCAGCAAACCCAGGAGTCTGAGGAGACTGAGGACGAGCCAGCAGAAGGTAACGTCTCACTTCTCCTCCTGCCTCACCAGCACCACCAGCCTGTCTACGTGATACGCTGTTCTATGTGACACGTTCTACGTGATACGCTGTTCTACATGACCCACTGTTCTACATGACACGCTGTTCTACATGACACGCTGTTCTACATGACACGCTGTTCTACATGACACGCTGTTCTACGTGATACGCTGTTCTACATGACACGCTGTTCTACATGACACACTGTTCTACATGACACACTGTTCTACGTGACACACTGCTCTACATGACACGCTGTTCTACGTGATACGCTGTTCTACATGACACGCTGTTCTACGTGATACGCTGTTCTACATGACACGCTGTTCTACATGACACGCTGTTCTACGTGATACGCTGTTCTACATGACACGCTGTTCTACATGACACGCTGTTCTACGTGACACGCTGTTCTACGTGACACACTGTTCTACGTGACGCACTGTTCTACGTGACACACTGTTCTACATGACACACTGTTCTACATGACACACTGTTCTACATGACACACTGTTCTACATGACCCTCTGTTCTACATGACACACTGTTCTACATGACACACTGTTCTACATGACACACTGTTCTACATGACACGCTGTTCTACATGACACGCTGTTCTACATGACACGCTGTTCTACATGACACACTTCTACATGACACCCTGTTCTACATGACACGCTGTTCTACATGACACGCTGTTCTACATGACACGCTGTTCTACATTACACACTGTTCTACATGACACACTGTTCTACATGACACACTGTTCTACATGACACACTGTTCTACATGACACCCTCTCCTCGTGTCTCCCAACTCTTAACTCTGTTGAGTGAGCAGGGCTCGGTTGTCTCTCCGCTCCCTCAAGAAATGTGTCTCACTGTTTCGCGTTGAAATCCAAATTGGCAGCTACAATACAATAGAATCCCCTTCTAAACCCGCTTAATATCCATGTCTGCCGTTGTGTCAGAGGCCGGCTTGAAGGGGAACCGCAGGACTCTGCCCTAATCCGGCCCTCCCTCACCCTACGACCCTTAGCTGCCGCCACGGCCCGAGTTGATAAATGACCGGCCGCTGACATGTCCTCTCCCGTGTGTCCCCTCCCCTCAGAGCCCAACCCCCCCCTGGACGTGGATGTGCTGAACAGGGACTACATGGAGCGCAGCGAGGAGCTGTACGACGCCCTCATGACCTGTCACTGGCAGCCGCTGGACTCCATCACCTCCAGCATCCCCCCTTCCTCCTCATCCTCCTCCTCCTCCTCCTGATCCCGCCTTCCCTCCATGCCTACGTGTACATGTTGGAAACTTGTGTGTGTGTGTGTGTATATATGAGTTCAGAAGTGCCCCGTTGTATGCGTTTCGAAGTTTCTCGTTGAAGGAATATCTCACTGCCCACGTTTTTGCCATTACAAATGTGAAGTATCTTTGTGGATTTGATATGTACAGGTGTTCAGGAAGTGGAGGATTCTGATTTGTGCTTCTGATGCGTATGACTGGTCATGTGATGACTCTTCTTCCAATAAGCTGCATCTAAACAGCTTGTGTTGCGTATTGATTGTGGGGTGGGTGTTCAATCCATGGGGGTTTGTAAGATAGAATTTTTGGCATCCATTATTTTCAGTCTCTTATACCTGTAAGTCATGGCTAAGTCATGGCAGAATCCTTTTGAAGTAATTTTATTAAAAGATTATTGCGGAAAATCATGTTTTGTTAAGTATTCTTTTTTAAAGTCTCCGTAAAGCTATGTTGATTCAAAGAAAATGGCTGCATATGCTGTATGGTTAAGAGAAAAAAGTATCTAAGTCCTCCCCTCCGAACCTGGAGGTGGAGGAGAGAGGCTAGCCTGGCACCTCTGCCCTGTGACCCAACACCCCCCTACCAGACTGACTATAACGATGGGTTGGGGTTTGGCCTGGAGTTTGGTTTTGTTGGAAAAACGTAGTGTGACGCCAAAGTCGCTGGCAGTTCATTCGTCCAAGTTCACTCCCCTTACTGACATTGTTTTGCCCTGAGTCCGAAAGGTAGAATCATGAAAAATACATTTTTGGCAGAGAATATCGCACTGTACTGTATTACTCGCATCTAATGTCTGTCCTGGTGCGCGTGTTTTTCGTGGGTCTGGGTATCTAAGACTACACATGTAAACTTGAAAATGCATGTAATAATTTACGGTTGTGGATGACGAAATGGTGACGTGGCTCCTGGAGGTGTGCTCGGATATATAGCCTGGGTGACCCCCTCACCCAGGCTCGGGGAGGTAAAAGGATAGCCCCGAGCCTGGGGGGGGGGAGAGGATATAACATCTAACCCACACAAAGAAGAAGAGAATAATAATTATAGCAAGCATTAACAGTCATGATTTAAAATGTCGGATTTAATGACACATTCATAACGGACGTCACTGTTTTTGTTTCTGCATAGATGTTCAATCATTCATATGAATGCTCATTAATCACCCAAAATTAGTCGGCCTCTCAGTCTATTAAAAGTCTCTTATCCTCATAGGAATAAGGTCTATAACCAGGAGGGTGACATCACCAGGGAGTGAAGGGGGCGCATGGTTTTAACTGGCCTCCCCATTCTTGGCCCCAGACTTGGTGGTTAGCAGGCCCACTCCGGGCCTCCCAGGGCAGTACCAGCTGGGCCCCAGGCGGTAAAAGCCCTGGTAGAGCCCCCGCCAGCTCAGGCACCCCAGAGCGCCCCCTAGCAGCTGCGTGGGGAACTGCGGGAAGTAGGCGAGCAGGCAGAGCAACAGGAACACCCAGAGCGCCAGGAGCAGCACGCAAAACAGGAAGAGCAGGCGCAGCGGGGCGCCCGAGGCCCCTCCCAGAGTCAGGAAGGGCCCGAACACCGCCGTCTCCTCGGCCAGAAGGAGGCAGCAGAGGCAGAGCAGGAAGGTGTCCTCGGAGACCTCGTAGCCTCGCCACAGCAGCCCGGAGCCCAGGCACGCCGCCTTGCTCTCCCCCTCCCGCAGCAGCAGCAGCGGGGGCTGGCCCTCCAGGGGCTCGTAGCAGCTCCCCGTGGCGTTCTCCAGGAGCCCCAGCAGGCGGCGGACGGCCAGCCACAGCGCCGCCGCCACGGCCAGCCTGGAGAGGTGGCGGAGGGAGAGAGGGAGGGAGCGGCGGACGGAGAAGGAGAGGAGGAAGACGAACGAGCCAACGAAGACGCAGGTCCAGCCCCAGCCGGACCTCAAGAACATCCTGGAGGAGCAGAGAGCAGCAGAGGGTCGGTACCAAAGACTCTGCTAGTGAGGAGACACTGCTGGTGAATAATGCAGAATAAAATACCAAGACAACAGATTCTAAGAACAAGCATCCCCGGGTCCTTAAAAAGTCTTAGTGTAGGCTATGTAGGCTAATATGTAAATTAGAGTATGTCAATTCAAGGCCTTAAATTCATTGCTCAAAGGACTTTTTTATTAGGCTCCTTAATAACCATGTCAATGTGATGCCCATTCAGTTTCAAATATTTGTAATCTTATAATAATCATGTTGTAATCTGCTGATTTCACTATGAAAAAAATAGGTTAAAGGCGATATAACAAGATACCTGTAAAGCCACCTCTAAAAAGGCTTAGCCAGCAACAGCTAATAGTATTCCCGAATCTCTGGGTGATTTTAAAAATCTCAAACAAGATACTGTAACAGAGGGATGTAGGCTACTGTAAGTGTTTTTGAGATGCTATGTTTTAGTCCAGACTGAATAGCTGTGTCTGTGTTTTTAATGTATTGTTTACTGTAACTATTCTATAGGTCTACTGCTGCTACCCTGACAGGTCTCTCTTGCAAAAGAGACTTTCATCTCAATGAGACCTTCCCCAGATAGCAAGCGGATGTGTAATGATTCTGGGACATATATGGGCCAGATCTGGCCTGTATATGGCCCAGATCCGCTTGCTACAGTATCTGGGTCTGGATAAATAAAGGCTGAATTAATAATCTACTTCTATCCCTCTTTGTCAGCTTTTAACTCTTTGACCTTTTTTGCCTTACATTACTCTCCAAGTGGCATTAAAAAAATCTTTAAAATCTTTAAAAGTCTTAGAAAGGCATTCAGGCCTAGCCCCCCCAGATCTCTGTCCGTAGGCTTTGGAAGCCGAGGGATTTGTTTTTGGGATAGACCGTGAGTCAGGTGACAGGAAGTGGGTCTCACCTGTAAAGGAAGTGGTTGGGCTTGGCGAAGATGCTATACTGAGACACCCAGAGGCTGAGGGCGGGGCCGAACATCACCAGGCAGCAGGTCAGCAGCAGGTGGAAGTGACGACGGAAGGAGGCGTGGCCGAGCAACCCAGCCGCCAGGTTGGTGACCACCACCAGGACGGTGTTCAGAAACATCTGGAACCGCGGGGCGATCTGGATCAAGACTGAACGGAGCGGGTCGAAGTTAGAAGGAAAGACTCTTTAAGGCCGTTTCTGCCTCTGCGTGTACGAACCCCCACCTTGTTTCATACGACTGATAATCCAGAAATGGTGCGGTTTGTTGATGCTGTAGTTTATTGATTATTTTGCCGATGCCAGTCACCAATCCAGCATTTTATAATCCGTGATCATGAGTTTACAGTAATTAAGCATGTCACTGATAATAGAATCCACTGGTTCTGGTGTCATTCATTCAAGATGTAATCCTCTAGGTAGGTGGTTCATATTTCAGAAACTCATAGAATCACTAACTTGAATGTAGTAAAATCCAGTAAGGTTCATTTTCTGTATCCAACACACTGGTTTTGTCCCATTGTCAGAAATCCCTGCTGTTACAGTTATTTAGTATCTTAGTAGAACGTCTGACAGTTGAAGAGTGTCTAAGCTCCAGTCTGGTCTGACCTTGTCTGGGTATAAACTCTTCCTGTTGTTGTAGTTCTTGTGGGAGGTCACCACCCACCTCACGCTGCAGAAAGACAGACTTCTCTCATCCAAAATGGCCGCGCTTGTTCCTCTCCCTGCCTCTTCTACCAGTGCGCACGTACAGACCGACCGTCCCGGGTTTTGGAGCGGCGTCTCCCCTACTCCCTAGCCTGCTGGCCACGCTAGCCCCTCTGGCTCTCTGCGCCCGTCAGGACCCCTCAGACGCGAGCAGACACATGTCCTCTCCAGCTTCCATAGGACCCCCGTCTCGGGTGTCCGTTGCTATTGCCAGAGTTCACAGACCAGAAGCCAATGACACAGCAACTACAGTGTGAACCTGATAATTGGAGCTTGTGCGGGCTTATGAGGCTAAGAGGATAGCACGCTTGCTTATGTGAGCACTCTCCCAAGAGTCATTTTTAACATTGGGCATGTTGTGTAACAACTTTTCTTTCACAGTAGAAAGCACCTTGAACTGATCAAAACGGTCATGACTCGCTCTGCTGGTCCACAATAGTGCATGGATGTATTTTGAGCGTTGTGTATTTTGAGTGTTGGGCTACCCTGTAGAAATGTCAGATGAAACATACAAGTCTCCCTGTGGGTGTGTGTGTGTGTTTGTGTATTTATAGTTGTAGCCTCTGTGCTGTGTGGCACACCCGCGTCCCCATTCTTAGACTCAGCTGTCAGCTGAGGCCTGTCTCCGTCAATCAATTTCCCTCTAACTATACTCTCTGCCCATTCTCTGTCCTCTCTGTTCACACGTGACCTCGCTCTCTCGTCTCCGTTCACACCCGAGCTCGCTCTCTCCTCTCTCTCTCTCGTCTCCGTTCACACCCGAGCTCGCTCTCTCCTCTCTCTCTCGTCTCCGTTCACACCCGAGCTCGCTCTCTCCTCTCTCTCTCCCCCTCTCTTACTGTCCTCCCTATTTCTCTGGACAGGTTATCTGGATTCTGGAATCCTTTTCCTCTCTCTCTGTCTACTACCCTTCCACTCTCTCTGAACCAGGCCAGGTCCAGTCTGGCTTATGTGCGTTGGCTGGCTTGTTTCTGTTCAGGACTGGTAGGACGGAAGCTAGTCATGCCACTGAAATAGCTGTGAATTGAAATGACATGAAATAATGTCTGATCAATTATGATAGGTCTTTTCCACCTTAGCGGCACTCAAAGCGCTTTACAATGGCCTCTCATTCACACAGACATTCACACACCAATGGCGGCAGCTGCCATGCAAGGTGCTAACCTGCTCATTGGGAGCAATTTGGGGTTAGGTGTCTTGCTCAAGGACACTTCGACATGTGGACAGTCGGAGCTGGGATTCGAACCGCTGACCCTTCGTCATTGAACGACCCGCTCTACCAACTGAGCTACAGCCGCCCCACATTAATGGTAGTGGTCAGTAGCTAAAGCAGTTACACTGATGATTCCTGTTACGTTAACTATTTGCTGCAATTGGTTCAACTTCTATTTCTGGACAAAGGTAAGGGATAAACCCAGATAACCAGGGGTGGAGAGCTGGTCGGCGACACCGCATTGACCTCCGGACAATCTCTATGCACCCCCAGTGGAGACCGTGTGTCTCTAGCTCATTCAGGGGCTTAGTTGTAGAGTCTGTGGCGTGGATAGTGGCGTGGTGGCGAGACTCCGCCCCCTCGTGTTTGAGTTGGTCGGGTACACGTCACTGACCTCCGGGCAATCACTGCACCCACCGGTGATGACTGTGTGTCTCTAGCTCACTCAAGGGCTGAATTGTGGGGTCCGTAGCTTGGATAGACTGGCGGGGGCGGAGTCTGGGACCACTGCCTCTTGTGGTGGCAACATAGAACTGCAGGTCAACAATGGTACGGAGGGAGGGAGGAAGGGAGTGACAACCGGACATTTGCTATCATTGGTGCGCTGGCTTACAGCCACGCACAAAAACAGGGAGAGAGCAGACAGTGGGGTCTCCCTTCTCCCCTGTCTACTGTACTGGTCTCTCTCTACGGCTTCTCTCAGTCGTCCTTCTCTCTTCCCCTTCTCTCTGGCTCCCTCTGTCGTCACTTAGCCCACCTCTGACATTTCTAGCTCCTGTATTTCCCACAGTACCCGTATGCGTCTCTGTGCTCATGGGTACGGGTACTCAGCTGGGGTGACCCCGGGGCCTTTCCACATGTTCTCACTATGTTTACAAGGGTGTGAACACACGATCTCCCAGAAGAACCCCAATAGAAAAGCATGCAGAAGAACAGATCGCTCTCCTCTCCACCCCTGACCAAAGATTGGACACGAGCACTTGGATTGGTCCCTGGGGGTGACCCCTGTAGGCGCCAGCTGCTCCTGGCTGCCCTTTGAGGAAGGACAGTAAGGACAGGTCTGTGTGTGTGTGTGTGTGTGTGTGTGTGTGTGTGTGTGTGTGTGTGTGTGTGTGTGTGTGTGTGGGAGCGTCAAAGCTATGTGACAAATAAAAATAAAAACGTCTTCTTCTTCTTGTCCACTGTTGTATTGTATATATGATTTTCCTCCAAAAGTATTTGTAAGTTATTGATTCTGAGTAAATGACCAATATGAGTGTATTGAGGTCGCAACATATCTCTCACTCCAGTCAAAGTTAACAATTTAAAGAACTTTGCTGTAACCTGGCAGAAGAACAAATCAACCCTATTAGTCCATTCAAAGAGCAACAAAGTTGGTTTATTTGCTGACATGACATTACTGCCACCATGTGGCCAAAAGCTGTATTTGTAGTGCTAACATGTCAACATGGGCCAAGTACTGAATGACTTAGCTGACAGTTGCCTGCTGCACTGGAATATTGTGGCTAGAGTCTGACCCACTGGCATGTAAACCATTCAATGACAATGCTGGATTGAAATAAGATTAATTTTGAATCTTGCAGATCGCTTTGTCTATAGGGGATAACTGTGATAGCCAGTGTGTTGGCAGAAATAAAATACTTTTTTTTTTTTAATCCGTGGTATGCATTTAACAAGGTGAGGAAAGTCCTGCGCTTGGTATTTTTGCTACTGTAAATCACCTAGAATGTGCACAGTTTCATAACAGTCTTCTAAATATTGACTTCTGTTTGTTCTCTACCGTCATTTAAAGAAATCCTAGAATTACCGGCATCTCTCGACACATATCGCAGAAGAAACCAGGCCAGATCTAGCCTGGCTTATGTGTGTTGGCTGGCTTGTTTCTGTGCGGGACTGGTAGGACGGTAATGTCTGATAAATAAAGATGGGTCTTGTCACCTGGACACATCAGTTCCAATGCTTCCAATGCTAATTCAGCACAATGAGAGCGGGATAGCCAGTTAGCTCATGGGCTCACAACAACTAGCAGCAGCTTCCATAACATTAATGGTAGCGGTCAGTGGCTAAAACAGTTACACTGATGATTCCTGTAATGTTAGCTATTTTGCTGCAATGGGTTCAACTTTTGTTTCTGGATAAAGGTCATGACTTGCTGTTTTGCACTTCCCTTTAGGTGGTGAATAAGTATACCCAAGACACAGTGGGTTATTTAGACATCTACTAGGATCTTGATATTATATTGATATGAAGATATGACATTTAATCTGCATAATAACATGATATGGTGGTGAATTAAAAACAGTGGTCAGAGCAGATTCCTGGTGCCACAGCACAGGTGGTGTTGTAGTCCTATCCCCAACTGAAAATATTGATCTAGTGATTACTCAACCCATTGCTAAATCACAAACTACTAAGCTATCCCATAGGAATGAGCCTATAACCATACCAGCTGGACAAGCTGACTTTGCTAGCTACCTAACCTAGCCCTAATGATATTGTCCTGCTCGATTGCTGTGCAACATACCAACTGACCAGTTGTTAAATGTATTTCACAACACTGGTTATTCTACTCACGAGACAGTGAGTAGAATAACACACAAATAAGCATCTCATGACAGGAATGGGTTGGTTTATTGAAAAGGGTTTATTTTAACAAATTGATGATAATGACAACATGAATAATTAATTCATGAACAAGAGAAGAATATCAAATGGGAACGATGGGAAGTATGAGTGTTGCTTGTTGCTATCTTGTTATTGCCTCTTTTCTTCTTCCTAGGAAAGCTGTCTTCCCTTGGATGGATGGATCCCATCAAGTCTGACAAAATCAGCGCCCAGATAGAAAGCGGATTTGGGCCATATATGGGCCGGAACTAAGCCACAAGGGCCAGATCTGGCCTGTATATGGCCCTGATCGGATTGCTGGTTACAATAAACAGTACAATGTACAGACGGGTGTTCAAATAAAGGAATGACCTGAAAAAACGAGTGGAGAAACACAATCAATGCAGATGCTTTCATGCAGGTGTACTGGATTATACAATTAAGCAATTAACATCATATCATGCTCTGTGGCACGGTACAGTACAGTATACATGCTGACCAGCTCAGTTGACCTCAATTTTATATTCAGATGGCAAGAGCAAAAGATCTGAGTGACTTTGAAATCCCAGAAAGCAAGCGGATCTGGGCCATATATGGGCCGGAACTAAGCCACAAGGGCCAGATCTGGCCTGTATATGGCCCAGATCCGCTTGCTATCTGGGATAGGTTTCATTATTGGGGCAGGGATGGTATGTAGCTTCAGTCACAAAGACTGCTCAGCTGACTAGCATTCCTTCAGTGACTAAAGGAACATCCTCATTCAGATCTATGGAAAATACATCAGTAAATAGGAAATTGTGGTTGAAAGCGCCTATTCGATGGCTCGTGCATTAGTGTGATTTGTAAGGAAAAAGCAGACACTCATGTGACTGAGAATGGGTCAGGAATTATGAAGTCCATCACTCTTTGTTTTTCTCAAAACTGTCAAATTGCAACCACTGCAAATTCTCGCTCAGTAAATCTACAATGTTCATGAAAAAATGTCAAAGTTTTCATGACGTAGATTTTTCAGAATGTTATCAAACTGATTTTTGGACAGTAGTTGCTGGAGGCGTCAACGATTGCGATGGGTGACATAAGGCTCATATTGCGCGACTTGGCCAATAAATGCTTCATCCCATGATACCTTTGTGTTGTTTTACAAGCGCCGCGTCACGTCCATAATGCTGGTGCACGGCAGCTGCCTGTGGCTCAAATGCCTGGGGATAGGGGTCGGGGTCAGGGCCAACACAACCAGCATCGAGGGGCGCAGGCACATCCCTCAGCTGTGCTGTATCGTTGGCACAGACTCTCTCAGGTTTATGTAGCAGTCTGCCGCCGGAAGCATCCAGGCAGCGCCATCTGCCCTTCGGAAGGCTGATGGCGCGCTCCACAACAGCGCGCGCCTGGCCAATGGCGCACATGGTAGTCCCCCCGCCCTGCGCCTCGTGGGCTGCCGAAAGGGGTGAGCAGCCATTGAGGGGATATCCACTGTCGCCTGCAAGGTTTATGAATGGTTTAGGCCTACAGAAGAAGTGCAACTGATGCAGGCCTACACGCCTACAGTTTCGACATACTCATCCGTGCCTATAAGACAGCCAACTTGCACAGCTCCGGCCTCGACCCAGATAGCAAGCGGATCTGGGCCATATACAGGCCAGATCTGGCCCTTGTGGCTTAGTTCCGGCCCATATATGGCCCAGATCCGCTTGCTATCTGGGCAGTCTGTGTTCCTCAGTATGAATGAGTCATGGGGACGACCCAGGCCACCGATCCACTACGTCAGGAGCATGTCCACATCACATACCACTTGGACATTGATAGAATGGTGATGCCTCCTATTTGCAAATGCACATGCACACTCAGGGCCTCAATAGCAACATGAGTGAAGACGATACCACCGATTACATTTGGGAAACCGGACCTTGCTGTAAATTGTGCTTTTTTGTTTGCCTGTTCACCCACCCTGTAAGGGAACCTTATAGAAGTGTGTCAATCTAAGTATACCTCCTAAAAAGCTAAAGCTAAAGGTAGGCTGGGAGACCCCTGACCTATCAGCCAATTCCCCTTGGAAGGTGCCGGTTGCCAGAAACCCGAGGGTTGTCAGGACTTGCAGTGGAACAGGCATGGTTCCTGTCCTACGTCTCTGTAGCACTGGGCCCAGTGTGGCACAGAGGTCCAACAGGACAGCCCTGGGTGGTCTGAAACGGCTCATAAGGCACTCGTTGTCACGTGGCCAGTAGGTCTTGCCGATCCCTGAAGACTCACCCTCTGAATTCCTTTCTCCTCCACATCATCCAACAGCAGTAGGCTACGAATAAAGCAGCCATTGTGCGTCGTTATGCATTGGAATTATATTCCATATGCCTTTTAATAACCCCCCAGAATAATATCAGTGCAAAGGCTTGTATATGGGCACAGATGGATATTAGCCTCCTGGCTAAATCTGCCGTATTTACATTTGTTGTTGATTGATATGCACTATCCCTTTTCAAATAAACAGAAATGTATGCAGTCATAATGAATCTAAATAATCTAAACAGGCCAACTTATTCCACCTCGGTCACGTGTCCTCAGCGTCCTCCTGTATGCGTGTGTCTCTTTGCTGGCGGGGCAGTCAGCTGTGGGTTTTACCTCTAATCCCATCCTAAGGCTCGGTCTGAAGCGACAACAGCAGCTGCTGCTGGATTCTCTCACTGCTGGTCCTGAGCTGGAAAAGCCCCAGGGGACAAGAGGACAGAAGAGAGAATAGGGAACACAGAAGAAGAAACCGCTACTGTTCTCTCTGTCTACATGCAAGGGAGGAAGGGGTTGGGGGGGAAGGGGGTGTAGTCAGTGGCTTTACAGCCTTTTCCACACACATGAGGGCACCCCCTCCCCCCCCCCCCCCACGCCATCCCACATAATGTACACATCGGAAACCACCTTTGACTCTCCAGTCCTTATCACGGATGAAAAATGTGCTGATATTATCCATGGCGGACACTGACAAGACGCTGACAGGCCCATCAAAATCCTCCGCGGGGCCACTGGCATCAGATCCATGATGGAACACACGCGCACGCTGAGAGCTGTCAACATCCTGAGTTATGAGACCCTGGCGGGCCGGAGCTGTGGCTATCACTCCCGTCATCTCTCACCACGGCTGCATGGGTTCAGATCCCAAGGGCCCTCGTGCTCAGTAGCATGGTCAGGCTGGTTTTGTAAAACAGCATTTCCGAGTGTTGTGGAGAAACGCCATTGTTGTTTTATCTGTGACCCTGCTTGAGATCTGAAGGATACGGAGTAGGCTAGATCTAGGTCTTTCTTTCGGGGAACCCATGTGAAATTAATCCACAGTGGCCATGATGGCAAAAAGCAAAGTTTTTTTCTTGCCTCCTTGTCTCATGCTACATTGACTGCTGTAATGCATACATCAGTATTAAACAGAACAGTGCAAATACTGTACATGACTGTGTGTCATCATGACAAAGACATGCATGACCCAGGCTGCAGCTGACATGACAGAAGGCACATTCCAGTTCCAGGGTAGGCTTATAAAATATGTTATGCATGCTATGCTAAGTATATCTTAATGAGCTATGTGTTAATGTGAAGCAATTGTTCAGCTACTTAACGCTTCTATCATCAGTTTGAGAAGCAGCCGGAACGCGATTTCTTTTTAGCACCTCACCGACCAAACTGAGATGAAGCAATTTGGAGCTGTGGTATAAATAGACTAATCTTCGGTCAAAACAAGCATATAAAAGCAGCCGTTTAAGATGCTGTCGTCCGTTTGAATAGGAAATATGTTGGGGATCAGACACAGACCCGGTGGCTTGGCGCCGTGGCGCGCTAACTGGCCTGAATGGCCTGCACCCCCCCCCCGGTCAACAAATCGCACGACAATCAGAATTGCCTGTCCGCACCCCCCCACCCCACTCCGCACTTGCCGACAGTTTATTATTCACAATCAGAAAGCCCGTCCATTTCGCGTTTACAAAACGGAACTGGAAGTGTTCCATCTCACCGCGTCGCCTCGTGGCCTGACTGGTGCTACATTTCCCGCCAGGACTGAATTCTTTCCCCAGTCCGCGCCTGACGTGTTTAATGGATGAATGTGACCTTGTCTTCCTAGAATACCACTTCTCACAATACCACAGATGGACTGATGGATGGATGGAGAGGGGATCTGTGTGGAGTAGAACAATGGGAGAGAATGGTTCAACACGTCCAACTGTACTTCTGTCCTATTTAACCTCTAAGGGTCACACAACTGTCACACAACATTTCGTGGCCAGGTGAAACTCGGATAAGTGAGCGAGGCAGAATAAAAGAGCAATCAGTGGGTGAGATAAAAGTGTGAGAGAATGAGAGATAGAGGGTCTTTAAAGAGTGTGACTCATAGAACAGTCATCTAAGATTCCTGGACGTGGTCCCAAAAAGCCACACCTGACTGAGATAGGCTCGGAGCTGGACAACAGTTAATACAGCCAAGACACTTCACCCAGTGGCCTGTCACTCCGGAGTCTGGAGTGGTGTTTGATATTGCATATTTGTGTTGATATGTGCGTACGTGTGTGTGTGTGTGTGAGCGGGGTCAGGGGCGGTGTGTGTCCTTGGCCTTTTAGGGCAGAGCCAGAGGGGGTTATATATCTGATCTCTGGCTAATCCAGTGGGTCCAGTGCAAGACAGCAGCCGACAATCCTCATCTGGCCTTATTGTACAGTAAGTTCCCATGTCTCTTTCTTTTATTCCCTTCCCATCATCTTTCCTTTAATAAGAGTTATTTGTTCTTATTAGCACCAGTATGCTACTAACTCTCCTCGTGTCTATCCAGGTGCAGCACTGAAGCCTGTGTCCTTCTCCATCTGCCCGCAGTCTTGAGCCTATAGGTAAATTCGTCCTAATGTTTACCATGGAAGGGAGCACTTCTAGAACACACTATTGTGTGTTTTGATAAGTCATGCGAGGCATACAAATGGACCAAACAAAGACAGTCATATGGTGTCCTGTGTCCCAACAGCGCAGCCATGGGGGACGCGGAGATGTCGGTGTTCGGGGCCGCCACCCAGTACCTACGGAAGTCGGACAGGGATCGTCTGGAGGCCCAGACACGACCCTTTGACATGAAGAAGCAATGCTTTGTGCCGGACCCCGTGGAGGAGTTTGTCAAGGCTACTATCACCAGTCGAGAGGGAGACAAGGTCACCGCGGAAACCCAGAATGGGAAGGTCAGTGATAGGGACCCCTTTGTCTTGATAGAACCATTTTACTATGCTCATGACAAAAAAAACAGCATATCTATTTCTTTACAAGATAGTTTATGATTAATGTGTTAGTAACTTTCTCATCTCTCCCACCCAGACTGTGACTGTCAAGGAGTCTATGATTATGCAACAGAATCCTCCCAAGTTTGACAAGATCGAGGATATGGCCATGCTGACCTTCCTTAACGAACCCGCCGTGCTGTTCAACCTCAAAGAGCGTTATGCAGCATGGATGATCTACGTGAGTGGAAAACACCCTGACTGGATTCTCCGATCTTTGACACTGTGGATGATTAGCCCTGTCACGCATAGAGGTCACTAGTGGACAGCTATTCAAAAGCTGTTTTCTTGTATATGCATGAGTTTTGATGGCGTATTTGCATATCAGCTACTGGAGTGGACACCAGAGCATCATCCCATACACTGCCACCTAATGGCAAGCCAATGTAAGTGCAAGAGAAATTGATCAAAACCAAGATGACCGATGGAAAGCCAGCAATGCCAAGTTGCTCATCAACATCTTGCCAATTCTTCTATAGTAAGAGACTCTTGCAGTTAAAAAAGGTAACATCAAGCAACAACTCAGGAGTCATGCAAATGCTACATTTTCCAAGTATTGATTTTATATTGGGAGGGAATTATGACTTGTCCACTAAAATGGACATCATGCAATATATCATGCAATAATCTATATGATTTTATTCATTTGTTTGTTAAATACGTATTAATTCAGTTGAAAGCAAAAATGCATGCTGTCCACCTGAGTGAACATGTAAAAATCAGTGTAAAAAAAAAAAATCACATCTTGCTTTTCTTGCCTTGGTTTCTAAAAAAATTCCTGACTGAGGTTGTCATAATTCATGCATGAAAGCGTTAGAATAAAATACATTCTTTCAAATAACTTTCAACAAATACAACAAAATATTTTCTCATGAACGTTGCCTCTCTTTTGCAGACATACTCAGGGCTGTTCTGTGTGACTGTCAACCCCTACAAGTGGCTGCCAGTCTACAACCAGGAGGTGGTGGAAGCTTACAGAGGAAAGAAGAGGAGTGAAGCTCCTCCTCACATCTTCTCCATCTCTGACAACGCCTATCAGTACATGTTGAAAGGTAAACACAGGCTAATGTTCATATAAATGCATGAGGTGTTGCTAATGATGGTGAATTCTAATATCAATATTCTGATATCTGACTACAGATAGAGAGAACCAGTCTATTCTGATCACGTAAGTTTTATGCATCTCTTTCCACTTTGCTATCGACATCACATAAATGCTTTGATATGCGACTTAATCTCTTGTAGTATGTTACTAAATTGTGAGGAATGCTACGGTATATGAAAGGTAGCTGGGTCTATTGTATGTTTGCAGTGGAGAATCTGGTGCAGGAAAGACTGTGAACACCAAGAGAGTCATCCAGTACTTTGCCAGCATTGCATCCTCTGGTGGAAAGAAAGATGCAGCTGCTCAAAACAAGGTCTTTAACCAGCTTGTCCTTTTACACACTGTAAAGTTGCTCTTTTAATATGATCCATTTAAAGTTGGAGATTTTTGAGCAAAGCCTCTGATATGTATCAATAACATTTCCAGGGTACCCTGGAGGATCAAATCATCCAGGCTAACCCAGCCCTGGAGGCCTTTGGTAACGCCAAGACCATCAGGAATGACAACTCATCAAGATTTGTAAGGTTCTGGTAGATAGTTAAAGCTGCAATCATTGCCAATACCAATATATTCCGCTAGATGGCAGTAAGAGACTTGTTTACAAATGGATGGCTAAAACGAATGGCCAGAGCCATATAAGGCACAGGGGGTGGAGCAACACAGGCAGTAACTCTGTAATAACAACAGCCAGGCCACCGGTAGGGATGAGTCATTGAAGTAGGACATTAGGACACTATGGCTCAGTGAAACAATCTGATATCAGGTGGTTTTAATTAGTTTTGTCAATGTGAATAAAATCAATGATTGCAGCTTTAATTTATCATTGACACAGAATATCATTATCCAGTAGAAAAACAACTAACATTAAGTTGTCTTTTTAGGGTAAATTCATCCGAATTCATTTTGACACTCGAGGGAAGCTGGCCTCCGCGGATATTGAGACATGTAAGAACAACACGACCTTACAGCCCACAATTCCTACCCATTATTGCATAGAACTTTAAAAAATGGCCAGGTGAATTTCCTTCTCTCCTGTGTGTGGTTCTATCCAGACCTGCTGGAGAAGTCTCGTGTAACTTTCCAGCTCAAGGCTGAGAGAGACTACCACATCTTCTACCAGATCCTGTCCCAGAAGAAGCCTGAGCTCTTGGGTCAGTGTAAAAGTGTGAGCGCCATTCCATACACGTGTGTAGTGAGTAGCCTGTCCATCTGTTCATGTCTTTCTCTCCCTGTCTGACCTCCAGAGATGCTACTGGTCACAGCTAATCCCTACGACTACGCCTTCATCTCCCAAGGGGAGACCACAGTCGCCTCCATCGATGACGCAGATGAACTCATGGCAACAGATGTGAGCCACTAACTCATTCTTCTTTGTCCAGAATGACAATTAAATCTATGGTGTTATTCTTGTGATATGAAAACATTTACAATGTAAGGGGTTTCATTGTGCTACATTATTTTGAGATAGACCTTGATGGTAGAAACATTTTTGATGTATATGACAGATATTGTTCTCTGACTAAATAGTGTTTTTCATTCTCACCCAGAGTGCTTTTGATGTGCTGGGCTTTACTCAAGAGGAGAAAAACTCTGTGTACAAGCTTACTGGCGCCATCATGCATTTTGGCAACATGAAGTTCAAGCAGAAGCAGCGTGAGGAGCAGGCAGAGGCTGATGGCACTGAGGGTGAGGGCTGGCTCAGAGCCAAATGGACCAGAAATAAGTATTACACGCCTGTACTGAGACTAGCTAAAACTATTACAACTCTTTATTTCCTTCTCTAGATGCTGACAAAGCAGCTTTTCTAATGTGCCTGAACTCGGCTGACCTCATCAAGTGTCTCTGTCACCCAAGGGTCAAAGTAGGGAACGAGTGGGTCACCAAGGGACAGAATGTCCAGCAGGTAAGTGGGTGGCTTTTCTCCACATGAAGATTCTCTTGATCTATTCACATGTGTGAATGTGGACTGCTGTTCTCTGTCACATTGCAGGTGAACTACTCTATTGGTGCCCTCTCTAAAGCTGTTTATGAGAGGATGTTCCTCTGGATGGTGGTGAGAATAAACCAAACGCTGGAGACCAGGCAGCCACGCCAGTATTTCATTGGTGTTCTGGACATTGCTGGCTTTGAGATCTTTGACGTGAGTTTGTAGATAGTGTTTGAAATATGAAGATTTCCTGTACTGATAGAGTGTCAATTGCAATATATATTCTGCCCCTCCTCCACAGTTCAACACATTTGAGCAGCTCTGCATCAACTTCACTAATGAAAAACTGCAACAGTTTTTCAACCACCACATGTTTGTGCTGGAGCAAGAAGAGTACAAGAAAGAGGGAATTGAATGGGAGTTCATTGACTTTGGCATGGACTTGCAGGCTTGCATTGATCTCATTGAGAAGGTGAGAAATAGATTTATATAAAATACGAAATAATAATGGGGGCATGTAAAATATTCATAAATTAATCAATGTCCTAATAACATCAATGTACACCCTTTTCCCTTCCATATAGCCAATGGGTATCATGTCCATCCTTGAAGAGGAGTGCATGTTCCCCAAGGCCAGCGATGCTACCTTTAAAGCTAAGCTCTATGACAACCACCTGGGGAAATCCGCCAACTTCCAGAAGCCCAGGATTGTAAAGGGGAAACCAGAGGCCCATTTCTCCCTGGTTCACTATGCTGGCACTGTTGATTACAACATCGGCAATTGGCTGGTGAAGAACAAGGATCCTCTAAACGAGACCGTTGTTGGACTTTACCAGAAGTCATCATTGAAGCTACTGGCTATCCTGTTTGCAAACTATTCCGGAGCCGATTCAGGTACTGTAGACACCCTCCTCCTCATGCACTTCAAGAGAATGAGTTATGAGTTATTGAGTTATGCATGTTTAAACAATTTCTCTTTCAGCTGCGGCAGAAGGTGGGAAGAAAGAGAAAAAGAAGAAAGGATCCTCTTTCCAGACTGTGTCAGCTCTTCACAGGGTACGTGGGTGGCTCTTCTCAAAATTGCAAAGCAAGACAGTGGTGAATACATACATTGTAGTAAATCACACATATTTCAATCAATCAATCAATCAAAGCTTTATTTATATAGCGCATTTCATACCCAGAGGCAACACAATGCGCTTTACAGAGAACAAGGGAGGTGGGCAGACATCCCACCCCTACATATTCAAGAGGGAAGCAAAAAAACAGTAATCACCCGAGGGCCAGATAAGTGAGCTGTAAAAATTCTTCCCTGACCCCTCTCAACGAGGCGATCGAGCAAGCTCCTGGAGTATGTTTGTCTACCGGCTAAGAACATTTATAGAGCAATAAATAACATTAAATTACATTTTCAGAGTAAGAGAGGCTAATAACATCATAATAATAAATGTCACAGGAGAACCTGAACAAGCTGATGACCAACTTGAGGTCTACTCACCCTCACTTTGTGCGCTGCATCATCCCCAACGAGACCAAGAATCCCGGGGCCATGGAGAACCCTCTGGTGATGCACCAGCTGCGCTGTAACGGTGTTCTGGAAGGCATCAGGATCTGCAGAAAGGGCTTCCCCAACAGGATCCTGTATGGAGACTTCAAACAGAGGTGTGTATATAAGTTGTACTACAGTACATTACAAAATAGTTCCTCTGAGATAGGAGATCGTCTGACATTATGAAATGCTTCATGTATTGTAGATACCGAATCTTGAATCCTGCTGCCATCCCTGAGGGACAGTTCATCGACAGCAGGAAAGGTGCTGAGAAGCTACTGGGATCTCTGGACATTGATCACAATCAGTACAAGTTTGGACACACTAAGGTGATATTTAAAGCTTGTATCATCCAAACCAAAGTCTCTATGGTAGAATGGATGTCACTAAAATACCTTGATTTCCAGGTGTTCTTCAAGGCTGGCCTGTTGGGAACACTGGAGGAGATGAGAGATGAGCGTCTGTCCAAAATCATCACTGCGATCCAGGCCAGGTCCCGGGGTCTTCTGTCACGTATTGAGTACCAGAAGATGGTGGAGCGCAGGTTGGTCTGTTGGTCACTGTGAAAACACCAGCATGGTCTCTTATCAGGAGCATATTTTCAGTTTAGTTTCAAAATTACTCAATGAAAAGTGGATTCCAATAGCTTTCACAGCCTTGTGCCCCAAATATATCCAGATCAATGTATTAGTATAGTATGCATGCATTTATATAAGGGACAAATTATATAAAGTACAAATTACTTTCCTCAAGGGATGCCTTGCTTGTCATCCAATGGAACGTACGTTCCTTCATGGGGGTCAAGAATTGGCCCTGGATGAAGCTCTTCTTCAAGATCAAGCCTCTGCTGAAATCTGCTGAGAATGAGAAGGAAATGGCCAACATGAAGGAGGAATTCGAGAAGCTAAAGGAGGCCTATGCAAAGTCTGAGGCTCGCAGGAAGGAACTAGAGGAGAAAATGGTCTCTATTCTCCAAGAGAAGAATGACCTCCAGCTTCAAGTCCAGGCAGTGAGTTTGCAGAAAATACCTTATTATACTTTGGCATCTGAGTTGAGATCATTAAAAATTATCTCGTAGCCTTGAGGATAAAGAAATGGGTGCAGAATCAAAGATTGCTCGTTCAAATCCTACATCACTGGAAAAACAGAATGACTTATTTGTAAAGTGTGCATGAATCATTCAAAACAGGAACAAGATAATCTTTCGGATGCCGAGGAGAGATGTGAGGGTCTGATTAAGAACAAGATTCAGATGGAGGGAAAAGCCAAAGAGCTGACAGAGAGACTGGAGGATGAGGAGGAGATGAATGCAGAACTGACGGCCAAGAAGAGGAAGCTGGAGGATGAGTGTTCTGAGTTGAAGAAGGACATTGATGATCTGGAGCTCACCTTGGCTAAAGTGGAGAAGGAGAAACATGCCACTGAAAACAAGGTAACTTCAGTCTTTAGATATTGAGACAAAGAAATACTATTCACTGTATTTGGTTTACTCAACATATGTGTTTACAGGTGAAGAACATGACTGAGGAAATGGCAGCTCTGGATGAAATCATCGCCAAGCTGACCAAGGAAAAGAAAGCTTTGCAGGAGGCTCAGCAGCAAACGCTGGACGATCTGCAGAGTGAGGAAGACAAAGTCAACACTCTGACCAAGGCGAAGGCTAAGCTGGAGCAACAAGTTGACGATGTACGAATGCAAACAAAGAACATTTTGTAATGGAAAAATATGCAGGCAAAGATCTAACAATGTTCTTTTGGTTATTCCCCAATGCAGCTTGAAGGGTCTCTGGAGCAAGAGAAGAAGGTTCGTATGGACCTTGAAAGAGCCAAGAGGAAGCTTGAGGGAGACTTAAAGCTGATGCAGGAGAACGTGATGGACCTGGAGAATGATAAGCAGCAATTAGAGGAGCGGCTTAAGAAGTATGACGATTTGGCATAAAAAAGCACATATTCTCAATTTGCACCTTGCTCCGGGATCCAAGAGCAGTTCAACTGATCAACCAAAATGTTTTCAACAGGAAGGACTTTGAGGTCAGTCAGCTGAGTAGTAAGATTGAGGATGACCAGATCATAATAATTCAACTGCAGAAGAAGCTGAAGGAATTGCAGGTACAATAAAATAACAATATACGTACGTACATCCATATTCAATGTAAGTATGTCAGGTTTGTTTTACAACAATGAAACTTCCTCTGATTCTAGGCCCGCATTGAAGAGCTGGAAGAGGAGCTTGAGGCAGAGAGAGCTGCCCGAGCCAAGGTGGAGAAGCAGAGAGCAGACCTGGCCAGGGAGCTGGAGGAGATCAGTGAGAGGCTGGAGGAGGCCGGTGGAGCAACATCCGTCCAGATTGAGATGAACAAGAAGAGGGAGGCCGAGTTCCAGAAACTCCGCAGAGACCTTGAAGAGTCCACTCTGCAGCACGAGGCCATCTCCGCCACGTTCAGGAAGAAACAAGCTGACACTGTGGCTGAGCTGGGAGAGCAGATAGACAACCTGCAGAGAGTGAAGCAGAAACTAGAGAAGGAGAAGAGTGAGCTCAGACTGGAGCTGGATGATGTAGTCTCCAGCATGGAGCAGATTGTTAAGAGTAAGGTAAATATTCCTCTGAGTGCAAATATAGTGGAGGTGGTTTAGAGCCACATCCTTTGGGGAGGTAGCCCATCGTAATGGTTTTTGTGATGTTTTTCATCTTTAAGACTAATTTGGAGAAGTTCAGCAGAGCTCTGGAGGATCAAGCCAATGAGTACAAGAATAAGTCTGATGAATTCCAAAGATCCCTCAATGACGTCACAACTCAGAAAGCTAGACTTCAATCAGAAAATGGTATGTAGATGTTTGTTTTTGTGTAATAAACTTACAGAATGAGTAACAAGGTAAAACATGTTTCTCTCCCTCTGACCTTTCAGATGAACTTGTTAGACAGGTGGAAGAAAAGGAATCTCTAATTTCGCAGCTCACCAGGGGGAAGAATTCCTACAATCAACAGCTTGAGGACCTAAAAAGACAACTGGACGAGGAAGTCAAGGTAATTGCTGGTGAATATATATCTTATGAACATAACGCCTTTCACATGAAAATGACATTGCTCTGTCTTTACTCTTCCTAGGCAAAGAGTGCCCTGGCCCATGCAGTGCAGTCTGCTCGCCATGATTCTGACCTGCTGAGAGAGCAGTATGAGGAGGAGCAGGAGGCCAAGGCTGAGCTGCAACGCGCCATGTCCAAGGCCAACTCTGAGGTGGCTCAGTGGAGAACCAAGTACGAAACCGATGCCATCCAGAGGACTGAGGAGCTGGAGGAAGCCAAGTAAGCGAAAAACATTTCTGATTAACAAAATCCTGAGAGGGTTTAAGGTGCAATGCCATGCTTGACTGATTTTGTGCCTTTCATATTCATGATTGCCCCTTACCATTTAACTTAGAAAGAAGCTGGCTCAGCGTCTGCAGGAGGCTGAGGAGGCTGTTGAGGCAACAAATGCCAAGTGCTCCTCGCTGGAGAAGACCAAACACAGAATCCAGAATGAGATTGAAGATCTCATGGTGGATGTGGAGAGGTCTAATGCTGCTGCAGCCGCCCTGGACAAGAAGCAAAGAAACTTTGATAAGGTATGTCGTTTTTTTCTGTTCACTTGTGAGAATCATAATACCTGAATTTTACTTTGAGAAAGTAATGCGCTGCGAAATAATACAGTTTGTTTGGCCTTATTTTGCTCCAGGTCCTGGCTGAGTGGAAGCAGAAGTACGAGGAGTGTCAGTGTGAGTTAGAGGGCTCCCAGAAGGATGCCAGGTCTCTGAGTACTGAACTCTTCAAGCTGAAGAACTCCTATGAGGAATCTCTGGACCATCTGGAGACCATGAAGAGGGAGAACAAAATTTTGCAGGGTCATTATTCAATGATCTCAATCCATCGACTGAAATGTTATCCACAATACAATGTTTAATTACATGTTGACGATTTTGTAATGCAAATATGACCTTTTGAACACTTTACATTCATATTTCGCAGAGGAGATCAGTGATCTGAGTGAACAGGTTGGTGAGGGAGGAAAGAACATCCATGAGCTGGAGAAGACCCGTAAACAGTTGGAGCAGGAGAAGGTTGAGATTCAGGCAGCTCTTGAGGAAGCTGAGGTAAGATTGAGCTAGTTTCAAACTTTTGTGCTGGTTATTTTGTTTTTTTATGTTCGATATTTATGTTCCCAAGATTAAATCATAGGGGGATCTTTTATTAAAAAGGGCTCTGTCTGTTCGTTTGCTCAACTCCAGAGACCACCACTGGGGGTACTAATCACAGTCAAGTTCCCTTTCTCCATTGCCAATACATAATGCTTTGTACGCACAAAAATAGACTTTGCTTCATAGTAAAAGTATAGTACAATCTACTCAGGGAGTAGAGTTTGAGGAGCTTCTCTGGTCCTTGTTTTACATTCTCGTAGATTAGGGTCGAGGTTAGGTGCATTGTGGTGGGTAGATAATTACTTTTTAATTACACAAATCATTTTATATTGAATCCTCACTACAGAAACAATGCAATGTGCAGTATCAGTACAATAAAGCTGCAAACGAATCCTTATCTTTTACACATGCTTCCACCGCTCCATTGACACAGAGGTGTCATGCACCGCTCACGGGAGACAACATGTTTACTGTGCACTTGTTGACTGTTTACTTTGCACTTGTTGACTGATGCCAACTCCAGGGCTCCCTGGAGCACGAGGAGGGAAAGATCCTGAGGGCCCAGCTGGAGTTCAACCAAGTGAAGGCTGAGATTGAGCGCAAGCTGGCTGAGAAGGACGAGGAGATGGAGCAGTCCAAGAGGAACCTGCAGAGGACCATTGACACCCTGCAGAGCTCTCTGGAAGCAGAGTGTCGCAGCAGGAACGAGGCCCTCAGGCTGAAGAAGAAGATGGAGGGAGACCTCAATGAGATGGAGATCCAGCTCAGCCAGGCCAACAGGCAGGCAGCGGAGGCCCAGAAACAACTCAAGTCTGTCCAAGCTCATCTGAAGGTAAAGAAACAAAACACAATGATCCTTGGTTGAGCTAGGAAGCACTCTGTAACAGCAGTAAAATATTTGGAATTTGTTTGATCTTTCAGGATGGCCAGATGCAGCTTGATGACTCTCTCCGAGCCAACGACGATCTCAAGGAGAACAATGCCATTGTGGAGAGACGCAACACCCTGATGCAGGCGGAGCTGGAGGAGCTGAGGTCAGCGCTTGAGCAGACTGAGAGAGCCCGCAAGCTGGCTGAGCAAGAGCTGCTGGACGTCAGCGAGAGGGTGCAGCTGCTGCACTCACAGGTAAAACTAAACCATTGCATTACTTAATAAAGCCTATTCACAATGGGATTTCACAACAATATTAAGCAGGATTTCCCCTATAAATAGAATACCAGCCTGTTGAACCAGAAGAAGAAGCTGGAGGCCGACACATCTCAGCTTCAGACTGAGGTGGAGGAGACAGTGCAGGAGTGCAGAAATGCTGAAGAAAAGGCCAAGAAGGCCATTACCGATGCTGCCATGATGGCAGAGGAGCTGAAGAAGGAGCAGGACACCAGTTCTCACCTGGAGCGCATGAAGAAGAACATGGAGCAGACCATCAAAGACCTGCAGCACCGTCTGGATGAGGCTGAGCAAATCGCCATGAAGGGAGGCAAGAAGCAGGTGCAGAAGCTGGAGGCCAGGGTGAGTGTCATTACAAGTCACGCGTCGACAACTAAAACAGACTCACAATGTTGCTTTGCCTTTGGTTTGTCGTAACTCTTGGTTGTATTGGCCAGGTGAGAGAACTGGAGGCTGAAGTTGAAGCAGAACAAAAGAAAAGCAGCGAGTCTGTGAAGGGCGTCCGTAAATATGAGCGCCGTCTCAAGGAGCTAACCTACCAGGTACA
The DNA here is from genome assembly GCF_949987555.1 of Borostomias antarcticus. Lineage (NCBI taxonomy): Eukaryota > Metazoa > Chordata > Actinopteri > Stomiiformes > Stomiidae > Borostomias > Borostomias antarcticus. The sequence continues at coordinate 13,840,856 of NC_140257.1, forward strand.
GTATATATACATTGCTCTGTATTACAGTATCTAGTAGCTGAGGGAATCCATTGACTTCATAGTCTAACACATACTGGACATTGTATTATTTAACTGGTAACGCTCCAAGCAAACAGTAGAGTTAAGAACCTGTCTATGTTGTTAATTCACAGACTGAGGAGGACCGTAAGAACATGATCCGTCTCCAGGACCTGGTGGATAAGCTGCAGCTGAAAGTCAAAGCCTACAAGAGAGCTTCAGAGGAGACCGTAAGTGTTGACGCTATCTTAACCAAACTGAAGAGCTGTCATCTCTCCGCTCTGGTAGTGATGTTTGTTGTGGTCACGGATTTCCCTGTGGAAGGAGGAGCAATCGAACACTCATCTGGGCAAGTTCCGCAAGCTGCAGCATGAGCTGGACGAGGCTGAGGAGAGAGCTGACATCGCCGAGTCTCAGGTCAACAAGCTGCGCGCCAAGACCCGTGATGTGGGAACCAAGGTCAGTAACCATCTATGATGGCATCGGACGCTGGCTCATGCTGCCCCCTGTTGGCTGTCTTTCTTTCCACTCTAATAATTGTTTGTTTCCTTTATTTTATTATTTTATTAAATAAGCCCTCTAATAACTAAGATACTCTTGTCTCTCTTTTCTCTTTTCTTTTCAATATCCTTCATCATCACAGAAAGGGTTTGATCAAGAGTGAAGCTTTGGATTCTTCTGAATTTGTTTTAAAAATCTGCTGTGTGCATTAGCTTCATCACTGTTCACATCCTGTTATTGTGTGGAATAAACACCAGCAGTCTGACATTCTGTCTCCTACCTTCTTTCCCAGCACTGTTTGGTTGGTTGATTTCGTTTTCAAATTAGCCTTTAAAGTTAAAGTTTTAAGTAAAGTTATACACCCCAAAGAAATAGAAAGGTTTATTTAAGGCTCCACTGCAGTCGTAGCCACAAGTCTATGTTCAGTAGTATCTGGGTGATCATGGGTATTATCTGTGTCAAGCATGCTCTCTGAAATTACCCCAAGGATAAGAACTGAGCTTGCAGGCCAGAGGAACATGAGAGGGCCCCACGGCAGTAGTGAAGTAGAATATGAGGGCTTAGGTGTCTGAAATATGAGGTGATGATTCCTAAAATAGAGAGAGAGAGAGATAAAACAAATATATTGTTCTTAAAATAGAGTGTTAAAGGAAGCGTTGAGGCGTCAAGGTCATACAATAAACCAGTGCAGATGGCCGGGCCTTAGACGATGCCATGCATAATCACACGCAGCTGGTCGTCCTTAATCCCTCTGCCACTCAACCACACACACTCCTCTGGAGGGCTGATTTATAACTTTTTATACATCATCAACTTCTTCATCATATTGTGATCTAAACAGTTAAGAAACTATCCTTAAAATGTAATTACGGACAATATTTGGCAAATTTGAAAATGTGTACAATTTAAATTTAAATATTGTTCAAATATGGTACAATCACTCAAGATCTTGAACTTTTGCCGTATGTGAGCAATAATTAATCCCATCGCACAGAAAAAATCGGAGTCACTTTGTACAATTAGCTATGCAAAACAGCAGTACTGCGAGCAGGATTAATCACACTGTGAAAGCATCAACTCCCAGTGAGACCCTCCCAGTCATCCAATGGGTAATTACAGTGACACTTATTAGGGTTAGTGAAGAGGAGCATTAATGTTACTATTAATCAATTGTCGTATCATAATCATAATCTTATCATTATATGGTTACTTAATCATCTAAAATAAAATGCTTGGGTGGGTCAAAGCATTTTGTTTCAGTTAAGTAGAAGAGAAGTCAGTCCTCACCTGCTGGCGCCTGCAGAGTGCTGCTAGTTCGTCAGGCCTCAGTCTCAGTGCGGGAGGCCGATCTTGTGATTAGACATAGGAGTCAGAGGGAGGAGGGCTATAGAAACAGAATAGCACCGTACTGATAAGACCCGGTCTGCCTCCATGTGAATACCATCAGTCATGACCCTTCTCTTGTTGCACATGTCTAGCCACCATTAACACCCCTAATGGACAAACAGGGTTCCATCAGCTAGGACAAGCCTGCACTAGTTACTACATGGAAACACATACAGACAAGGCAAGTTTATTTGTATAGCACATTTCAGCAACAAGCAACAAAGTGCTTTACATAAGACATTAAAAGCATCAAGACAAAGTGCAACATAAAAGGTAAAAATAAAATACAGTCATAAAAGTTACAGTGCAGCGTATGAATAAATCATTATTTGATTTAATAAAACGTAGCAGCAAAAAGAAAAGTCTTCAAAAAGAACTGAGAGTTGCAGCAGACCTGCAGTTTTCTGGAAGTTTGTTCCAGATATGTGGAGCATAAAAACTGAACGCTGCTTCTCCATGTTGTCTTAACTCTGGGGACAGAAAGCAGGCCTCTGCCAGATGACCTGAGAGGTCTGGATGGTTCTTAACGTAGCAGCAGATCAGAAATATATTTTGGCCCTAAAACATTCAGTGCTTTATAAACCAACAGCAGTACTTCAAAGTCAATTCTTTGACAGACAGGAAGCCAGTGTAGTAATGTACTGTGTGCCAGGGTACTAATCCACAATCAGATGTGGTATCTGATGTGGATTAGTTCACAGATAAACTGTGTTGATGAGATTATTCAAAATGTGGATGTTGAAGAAATTAGATCATGCATTAGCTTTGATTGAAAAGAGTGACACGCCTAACAGTACCAGTGTACAATTTTTTAAAACATGATATAGTTACAGTTAACAATAATATAGTTACTGTAAACAATTGTAGATTAACACTTCCTTGAAATTTATAACATTGCCTTGTCCATTTGTTGTTATCAGTACTATCAGTTCTAGCCCTATCACCGTTGGATAGAACTGATAACAACAAATGGACAAGGCAATGTTATAAATTTCAAGGAAGTGTTAATCTACAATTGTTTACAGTAACTATATTATTGGTAAAAGTGGAAGCAGGCTAGGGACAGAGTCCATGTACTAACTGTGTATTAAAGAACATAATGTTTAAGTGGTAGGCTCAGAGCGTGGGACCAATATCCATTACCTGTGAGCACGTGTGTAGGAGGTACAGTATAGTGATCGCAACCTTAATGTAATCTCGCTTGTTTGAATCAAATCAATAATAGACCATATGGAATTGGTCGGTATGCAACCCAGTGGTTAGAGCGCAGACCAGAGACCACGCCGGGCCACTTGACGACGTCAGAGCTTGGCTGTTGGCTGAGTTCCCATCAGTCAGTGGCTACTGTTGGACCCTCGAGCCAGGCACTTAACCCCATCGCTGGCTCATAACATCCAGGGGTGGCGGTCAAGCTGACTGACCCTGCGCTCAACTCGGAGACAGAAGCGCAGGAGACCAATTTCCTCTCGGGGGATATGGGGATAATACAGCATAACAAAGCAAACCAATCAGCAAACCAATCAGATACAGCAATCAAAGCAAACCAGTGATTGACTTAAATATCGGTTCTCATGTTTCTAATAAAGAGCTGTGGTTTGACACTGGGCAGCTACAGGTCAGTGTTATCCTCACTGGGTCCTCAGCAGAGGCATGGCATTTCTCACTTAGTTTTGTCACCCTGACGCCAGCTGTCAAGTGAAGTTAAAGGGAACCGGTCAGAATGAAGTAATCTCAACACTTGTCATCAGCACTCTACTCTCCTTTTATCTCTCGACCTCTGGGAGGCTGTGATAAGCGTTAATTTATTTACTTCAAACTAAAGAGTTTAAAGTTACTAATAGTTAAAACTTACTAAAAATTACTTATTTTAAAAAACAATAAATAATAAATTTCATGCCTTAATATAATCCTTTTGAATTAAAGGTTAATGATAATAGATATCAACATAAAACAAAGTTCAGAAATTTGTGTTTGGTAGATTTTTACTCTATTGTAACAATTCTTCTTGGCAATACATTTCCTACCATTAGAAAGCCTTTATTTCCCTTTTAAATGGTTCCCAATTTGTAAGGAACATGCTAGAACCATACGCAGACACAACAGCCAGGCAGCTCCTCCTCATGCTGGTCACCATCCTGGTCACACATGGCTGTGGGATGTCATCCCGTTCCTCAACCAGAATTTGTCACAGGTTTGCCAACATGGTTGTGTTGGTCACTCAATCACGAACAGCACACCCAAGATGATCCCATAAGTGTTCAATTGGAACACTGGAACACTCCCAAATTCTGGAGGTACTCTCTAATAAACGCTGCTCTGTGGGGGCGAGCGAGGTCTTGTGATCCTGGAGGATGGAGTTCGGTCCCAGACTGTTGTCCTTGTTACCGATAGACTTCAATCATCCAATCCACCAAACAAGAGTCAATAGCAACAGCAGAATAAACAGTTTGGCATTGGCAGAGATGATTTATCACATTTTTCATGGGTGCAACCCACATACTGTACTCAGCTGTGCTGCTCATCCCACAAATGCATGCTCCTTACAAATGGGGCACCATCAAAAGGGAAACAGGTTTTCCAACTACATACAATTTATTGCCAAGAAGCATTGTTACAACAGAGTAATCATCTACTAAACACACATTTCTAAACTTTTTGTTTTATATTTATTTTTTGTTTGACATGGTCTGTACATGTTTCAAAATTTTCTGTGGTTTGACCGGCAGTCGAGGGACCCCCTCTCATCACTTTGAGAACAACTGATTTCTGTGACCTTCCACACGTCATCAAAGCTTGAAGAGCCACATTCCCAGGATGTCGGTATCGTGACCGAAGCCAGAAATCATAAACTTGATGCTGCTCGGCTCAACGATGACTCCACTGCAGTGCTGGTATTTTAAAGACAACAAAATCAGAGTCGAAGGTTATTCGTGACGCCCTCTTTATTTTTGCCAAAGAGAAAAGTCAAAGGGCGTGATCAACTGCTCCGGCTGATCCCACTCACAGGCAGCGTCTGGCCCAGGAAAGCCCAGAGAACAGCCTGTTCTCCTCTGTCAGTGAGGGGCACTCTGCCGGAATGTAACAGGGTTATCTTTGTCCTCAAAGACACAACGCCATGTCAACAAGACTGCAGCTAAGGGGCCAGGCTTTCACTGGCTGCTGAGTGGATAATGGAGTAGGGGTCTACTACGGTGACCTTAGCCTCCCATTGGTCAAACAGCCCTTCATTGTGCATCTTTATGATGATCTTTCGGTGAATCTAAAGCATGTCACCTGTGGCAAAAGTCTGTCTGTGCTGCTCCACACTTGCCGCCTGGTTAATCTCACTGCCCACATGTTCTTTATTTAGACGGGCCCTTTGGGATATCTGATATTGCCGTTCGTGTTCCTGTAAAGTCCAGACCATGATGACCAAACACAATATGTTACCAAAGTCACATATTAACTCCTCTTAAGCCCACTGTGTAATTGAGAACCCTGCATGACATGCTATTCTGAATATCACTTGTGAAATCCAATATCTTTTTATTTGTGTTTCTTCTAAACAATACCAGTAGCGTATATAAACAGACCTTCTTGTGGCATGGTAAAACATGCTAGGAATCTAAGTGATCCGCTTATACATATTTGTTCTACCACTGAACTATGTTAATGCTAGTATACATTCTCATTATTTTCACCTATCTATACCTCACAACTTAAGCACTCAGTCAGGTTTTAAATTAGGGTTTGACTAATTGATAATTATCTATATCAGCTACAGTTCACTTTGGAAGTCAGCTTAATGGCTTGCTGTATCATTACAATGTATATTGCATAGGAAATAAATTCCTAATAATGTGTGAATACATGACTAGAACACAGGGGGGATTTGATCATGTATTAGGCCCTTTAAATATTTGCTGTTTATGAATATCTTGATGATTGATGACAAAGGAATTCTTCCCTTGTCTATTTAAAGATGGAGTTCACTTCCCTTTACTGCTTGAGAACCGTGATTAATCACAGGGTTCTATGGTGTTCCTAATAAGGACTAGTCAGCAGCTCCATCACTGATAAGATACCCGCTGATTTCTATATTGCCTTCCTGCCCCCCCCCTTCATGTACCCCACCAAACACAGACACAATAACATTCCCGGCCCCTGAGATGCGCCTCCATATTTGGCAGAAGGGCTTCATTTATAAAGGGCACACATGGTCAGAGCCCCAATAGGTCAGCTTTCAATCTCAAGGTAAGAGAGGGGGACAAAGGGTTTGGAACTAACGCCAACTTTTGATTTGAAAGATATAAGTACAAATGGGGTTCAGTGTTACAAAGATTTCTTTGTCTAATTTGTTTTATTTGTTTCCACAGGACCAAGGCAACCTCATTCTTCTTCATTCTTCATCCCTACTCTATAGGGGTTGATAAGGTAGGAGCATCTCTACATCATTTTAGGGAAGCTGTTTGATTGTTTTATATGATTCATTTGTATTTGGTGTGATTGGTCCACTGGTAACGCATCTCCATCAACAGAATAAGTGGGAGAAAGAAATCAATCTGAAATGTTTGACATTTTCAAAACTTTATTACAATGAAGATATACTGCAACACTGGATAAACAGTACACTTTAAAAACAAGGGGTGCTATACAGTACCTAGAACGTGTTGTAACTATAAAAGATCCCTCTGGAAAATTGTTCCATATAGGGATAAGAATGAACCATTTAGGTTTCCAAACAGCACCGTATGAAGCTGAAACTGTTCTAAATGGAACACAGGGTTTTTTCTTCTGTTGTTACAAAGGGTTCTGTACAGTAGCAACCTTTTAGAGTGTATATATAATATACCAAAATACACTAGAGTGAATGAGTAGATGAATGTATAAGTGACCATATCATTCATTTTTAAGAGGTGCAGCCACTTCTAGATGTGACATGTGTGTCCGCCCGGGTGTGTGTGTGTGTGTGTTTGTGTGTGTCCGTGTGTCCATTTGTAGCATGAGATTTTGACATCAGGCGTAGTCTCTTGCTTCAACAACACATTTCACACTTTTCATAGAAAAGAAAATGACCCATCTGGTCCAGGGCTGTGATTAGATTAGACTGCTCATGCACTAATGCATAAGACTGCCCTTACCTGTCGCTTACTTCACCACTTGGGCGTGATTTTTTTTCTAGACACTGAATAATGGGTGACGCGCACATGGCACAGTTTGGCCCTGCTGCCTCTTACCTGAGGAAGTCAGATAGGGAGCGTCTGGAGGCCCAGACGCGACCCTTCGACATGAAGAAGGAGTGCTTCGTCCCCGACACCATTGAGGAGTACGTCAAGGCTACCATCACCAGCCGAGAAGGAGAAAGCGTCACCGCTCAAACTGAGAAGGGGAAGGTTAGTCAGCTGTGGCACCTGCCCTGGTCAAACAGGGACACCTACTGTAGAGATTATAGGATGACATTCAAATTAAATGATTCTAACTCATGCATGACAGGTTAAAGGTGCAGTATGTAGTTTGGCTCAGAAGCACTTTTTGTCATAATTATTTCCATTATCATTACATCCCGAGAGCAATCAATAAATAAAGTGCTCTGCCACTAAAATGAAATAAATCGATAATCTGTGGAAGTCACTGGACTGTGTAATAAGTGCTTCCAATAATTTTGAGTTGACAACTTGAAATGATTGGATGGCTTACCTGCCTGTCAATCTACCAACAGGTGTACCTGCCTAGTGAGTGTCATTTGTTTCCCCCCAGTTTGGAGGAGTGGCTTTGGAGGGAGGCCTGAAGGGAGGGGCAGGCATTTTGTCAGTTGTATTTTTCAAAATCTTTCAAAAAATTGTAAAAGAAAATGTAACAAAAACTGTAAGTGTAACAGGAAATCACAAATCGCATACTGCACCTTTAATGGTAATACAAATTTTAAGAACTTCTGCCTGGACCTAAATAATTAGACTTTTGTGGACCAACTGTACCATGGTTGTGAACTTGAACATGAACTATGTAACCGAATGAACATAACTTGAAGGAATGAAAAATGATGCTCTTCATCATATAAATAGCAATATTTTGTTTGCAACGTCCTGCATTTTGTGACAACTATTGTACTTCTTTTTTCAGACTGTGACGGTGAACGACTGCGATGTCCATCCTCAGAACCCGCCAAAGTTTGATAAAATTGAAGACATGGCGATGTTCACCTTCCTCCACGAACCCGCTGTGCTGTTCAACCTCAAAGAGCGTTATGCAGCATGGATGATCTACGTGAGTGGAAAACACCCTGACTGGATTCTCCAATCTTTGTGGAATAAAAGGCATTCGACTATCAACAAATACAACAAATATTTTCTCATGAACGTTGCCTCTCTTTTGCAGACATACTCAGGGCTGTTCTGTGTGACTGTCAACCCCTACAAGTGGCTGCCAGTCTACAACCAGGAGGTGGTGGTAGCTTACAGAGGCAAGAAGAGGAGTGAAGCTCCTCCTCACATCTTCTCCATCTCTGACAACGCCTATCAGTACATGTTGACAGGTAAACAAACGTACTACTTTAAATTACGTTCTGAACTGCTAGTGTGGCGCAAGTATTTGAACAGCTCCTTATCTCTTTTTTTCAGACAGGGAGAACCAATCCATTCTCATCACGTGAGTCTTCCCTCTTTTTTCCCTATGCTAAGTTTATTTTCACTTTAGGTCTAACCAGAAACTTGTGTATCTTCCTTGCTGTAACTCAATTTGGATCATAGATACTATTACTTTGGCCTATTACAATACTGATTTGAGAATTTTAATGCATCTCCTGTTCTGACCTAAAGCCTGTCCATTTGAGTGTAAACTCTACATTATTTACATTATAATTCTTACACTTGAATTAATATGAATGGTATTTGTATCCTCAGTGGAGAATCTGGTGCTGGGAAGACTGTCAATACCAAAAGAGTCATTCAGTACTTTGCCAGCATTGCAGCTGGAGGAGCTGGGAAGAAGGATACAGGCTCTGAGAAGAAGGTTTCTGTTTTAATTAATTTAATTAAAAACACAAAATACTCTTTAAAGACACTGTACTTTCATTATCATTGTTATCAACTGTTGCTATGAATGATTTCAGGGTACCCTGGAGGATCAAATCATCCAGGCTAACCCAGCTCTGGAGGCCTTTGGTAACGCCAAGACCATCAGGAATGACAACTCATCAAGATTTGTATGTAAACCGGTCACTATGAGAAAATGAACAATGTGGTCAACAGACATATTATACATGTATTTGTAAATTCCATATTAAAATAAATAATTAATAAATAAATAACTAATGATTTGTTGTCTTGCATTCACAGGGCAAATTCATTAGAATTCATTTCGCTGCAAGTGGAAAACTGGCTTCTGCTGACATTGAGACATGTAAGAGGACATTGCTAACATCGAAACATTCTATCAATGGATGATTAATATTGATTGATTTTCTTAATCCATTTGGATTTTGATGTCCTGATTATTTGGTCTTATAATGACTATTATTTTGTCTTTTTTGCCTTTTCTTTATTAGTCTGTTTTTGTCATCTGTCAATTTTTTTCTCTAATTGTGTTGTAATTATTGTCTTTGTGGACCCTCGTGAAAATGAGATGGCACATCTCAAGGGGTTATTCTTATAAATAATTTCAAGACATGATGCTCATTTTGGATATCAGGTATAAAACTCTGATTAACAATTGACATTTCCATCTGACAGACCTGCTGGAGAAGTCTCGTGTGACTTTCCAGCTCAAGGCTGAGAGAGATTACCACATCTTCTACCAGATCCTGTCCCAGAAGAAGCCAGAGTTGCTAGGTAAATGGATACCACCGTAAAAATAAATATTACTGAAGAATCACAAGAAATGTATTTGACATTTCTGTTGGTTTTTACAGATATGCTACTCATCACCAACAACCCCTACGACTACGGCTTCATCTCCCAAGGAGAGACAACTGTAGCCTCCATCAATGATGCTGAGGAGCTAATGGCAACTGATGTGAGTTCAGAGAATGGTGGTTTATCTTTCTACTTCACAGTATTGATGCTTTGGTGGCATAAAGTAAACCCTTTCACTGCCACAGGATGCCTTTGACGTGCTGGGCTTCACTCAAGAGGAGAAGAATGGCATTTACAAGCTGACTGGCGCCGTCATGCACTACGGCAACATGAGGTTCAAGCAGAAGCAGAGAGAGGAGCAGGCAGAGGCTGATGGCACCGAGGGTGAGAGATGAAAACATTACTGAGCAACTGGACCATGTTACTACTTTCAGAGACAAAAAAGACTTGACTGCAAACTCTCTTTTCATTGGCCAGATGCTGACAAAGTTGCATATCTGATGGGTCTGAACTCTGCTGACCTCATCAAGTGTCTCTGTCACCCAAGGGTCAAAGTAGGGAACGAGTGGGTCACCAAGGGACAGAATGTCCAGCAGGTGATAATGAAAAAATGCATCACAATTTTAGGTTTTCAGACCTGAAAACATTTACAAGTTAATGTTTACTTTCATAGTAAAGGGTCATTAAAATTTTTATTTTCTTTGAAGGTGAATTACTCTATTGGTGCACTATCCAAGTCAGTGTATGAAAAGATGTTCCTTTGGATGGTGGTGAGAATCAACCAATCCCTGGACACCAGACAGCCACGCCAGTATTTCATTGGTGTTCTGGACATAGCTGGCTTTGAAATCTTTGACGTGAGTTTCTGCAACTTTGAAGGAAAATGTGTTATATCCACCCCTATAGGAATAGGCTTACTGTACTTCATATGTGATTATTGTTGTGCTGTACCTTGTTAGTTTTTTATGATTCGTCTACATAAAACAGGTTATCTACAGCACCTTTAATATGGTCTCCCCTTTGCAGTTCAACACATTTGAGCAGCTCTGCATCAACTTCACCAATGAGAAACTGCAACAGTTTTTCAACCACCACATGTTTGTGCTGGAGCAAGAAGAGTACAAGAAAGAGGGAATTGAATGGACGTTCATTGACTTTGGCATGGACTTGCAGGCTTGCATTGATCTCATTGAGAAGGTGAGAGTTGGGAATAGTTAAAATATTGAACATTGTAAAATTGATAAATCTGCTATTAACATCAATATGCTGCTTATATTTCCTTCCATATAGCCAATGGGTATCATGTCCATCCTTGAAGAGGAGTGCATGTTCCCCAAGGCCAGTGATGCTACCTTTAAAGCTAAGCTCTATGACAACCACCTGGGGAAATCCGTCAACTTCCAGAAGCCCAGAATTGTAAAGGGGAAACCAGAGGCCCATTTCTCCCTGGTTCACTATGCTGGCACTGTTGATTACAACATTGGCAATTGGCTGGTGAAGAACAAGGATCCTCTAAACGAGACCGTTGTTGGACTTTACCAGAAGTCCAACCTCAAGTTACTGGCTATGCTCTTTGCTAATTATTCTGGGTCAGAAGTATGTAAGTTATACAGATATATTTACCAGATTGACTACAAAAATATAAATTCTATAAGAGTAAATGAACGGCCATCCATTTTCATGAAATGATTCTCTATTGCAGCTGAGGGGAAAGGCAAAGGGGGAGGAAGTAAGAAAAAGGGCTCCTCCTTCCAGACAGTGTCTGCTTTGCACAGGGTGAGTATAACATTGTTTTTTAAAAATGTTTTTTTATCATACAGTACAATGTCAAACCATTAGCCGTATATGAAATGGCTTTAACCTCAAACGAAAGGGGGGAAATGTGAGTTAGTTTTGCATCTAACAAAGAATGTCATTGTTACCACAGGAGAACCTCAACAAGCTGATGACCAACTTGAGGTCTACTCACCCTCACTTTGTGCGCTGCATCATCCCCAACGAGACCAAGAATCCCGGGGCCATGGAGAACCCTCTGGTGATGCACCAGCTGCGCTGTAACGGTGTTCTGGAAGGCATCAGGATCTGCAGAAAGGGCTTCCCCAACAGGATCCTGTATGGAGACTTCAAACAGAGGTGTGTATATAAGTTGTACTACAGTACATTACAAAATAGTTCCTCTGAGATAGGAGATCCTCTGACATTATGAAATGCTTCATGTATTGTAGATACCGAATCTTGAATCCTGCTGCCATCCCTGAGGGACAGTTCATGGACAGCAGGAAAGGCGCTGAGAAGCTACTGGGATCTCTGGACATTGACAAAACCCAGTACAAGTTTGGACATACTAAAGTAAAGAATTATCCTTGATGGAGATTCATCTGTTTTGAACAGCAAAGGGGTTGTATGAGATTGTAATTGTCTGTTCATTGGAATATGTTCTACTGTGCTGTGCTCTGCAATCTCTTCAAGGTATTCTTTAAGGCTGGTCTACTGGGTCAGCTTGAGGAGATGCGAGATGACCGTTTGTCACTCATCATCACTGGAATCCAGTCAAGAGCTCGGGGTCTACTGGCTAGAGTTGAATTTCAGAAGATTGTTGAGCGCAGGTATGAATAAAAGATCCTTAACTTTAAATATTTTAGGGTAACACTTTATTATTGTTACATAATGGTTCTACATTGTATCTGAATGGAATTTCTTTACAGGGATGCATTGCTTGTCATCCAGTGGAATGTGCGTGCCTTCATGGGGGTGAAAAATTGGCCCTGGATGAAGCTCTACTTCAAGATCAAGCCTCTGCTGAAGTCTGCTGAGGCTGAAAAGGAGATGGCCAACATGAAGGAGGAGTTCCTGAAGCTAAAGGAGGCCTATGCAAAGTCTGAGACTCGCAGGAAGGAACTAGAGGAGAAAATGGTCTCTCTTCTCCAAGAGAAGAATGACCTCCAGCTTCAAGTCCAGGCCGTGAGTTTGCAGAAAATACCTTGGAATTATACATTTGCATCTGAGTTGAGATCATAAAACAGTATAAGTTTGTGGATTTTCATCCTAGAGCACAGGAATAACAAAATGATAAACTAATATCAAGATTGTCTTGCAAATTAAAACTGTATTGTAATTACTTATTAATCTTTCAAACCAGGAACAAGATAATCTTTCGGATGCTGAGGAGAGATGTGAGGGTCTGATTAAGAACAAGATTCAGATGGAGGCAAAAGCCAAAGAGCTATCAGAGAGACTGGAAGATGAGGAGGAGATGAATGCAGAACTGACGGCCAAGAAGAGGAAGCTGGAGGATGAGTGTTCTGAGTTGAAGAAGGACATTGATGATCTGGAGCTCACCTTGGCTAAAGTGGAGAAGGAGAAACATGCCACTGAAAACAAGGTAACCATTGATAACCACACATGTCTACTTAAGGTCTTTCAACAAATCAGTTACTGAGTGCTCAACCTCTGTTTACAGGTGAAGAACCTGACTGAGGAAATGTCAGCTCTGGATGAAATCATCGCCAAGCTGACCAAGGAGAAGAAAGCCTTGCAGGAATCTCATCAGCAAACGCTGGACGATCTGCAGAGTGAGGAAGACAAAGTCAACATTCTGACCAAGGCCAAGGCTAAGCTGGAGCAACAAGTTGACGATGTGAGTCCACTTAGTTACTTATGATTATGTTAATATAAGGAATAAATAAGAAAAAACATTTGATCCTGCAAAGTTATTTATAATGTATTTCCTTAGCTTGAAGGATCCCTGGAGCAAGAGAAGAAGGTTCGTATGGACCTTGAAAGAGCCAAGAGAAAGCTGGAAGGAGATTTAAAGTTGACCCTGGAGAGCTTAATGGACCTAGAAAACGACAAACAACAGCTGGAAGAGCGTCTTAAAAAGTAGATGAATTCTGTACTCTTTTAAAAGCATTCATGCCAAAAGTTTGTGATACATTATTCAATCTATTCCTGTCCCCTACAGGAAAGACTTTGAAGTCAGTCAGCTCACTAGTAGGATAGAAGACGAGCAAGCAGTTGGCATTCAGCTTCAAAAGAAACTGAAGGAGCTTCAGGTAATCAATCATTTAACATAAGACTCAAGGTGTCTTCAAACGAATTATTCTGATGACCTAATTTTAGCAAATACAATTATGCTCCTATCTAGGCCCGCATTGAAGAGCTGGAAGAGGAGCTTGAGGCAGAGAGAGCTGCCCGAGCCAAGGTGGAGAAGCAGAGAGCAGACCTGGCCAGGGAGCTGGAGGAGATCAGTGAGAGGCTGGAGGAGGCCGGTGGAGCAACATCCGCCCAGATTGAGATGAACAAGAAGAGGGAGGCCGAGTTCCTGAAACTCCGCAGAGACCTTGAAGAAGCCACTCTGCAGCACGAGTCCATCTCCGCCACGTTCAGGAAGAAACAAGCTGACACTGTGGCTGAGCTGGGAGAGCAGATAGACAACCTGCAGAGAGTGAAGCAGAAACTAGAGAAGGAGAAGAGTGAGCTCAGACTGGAGCTGGATGATGTGATCTCCAACATGGAACATACTGTTAAGACTAAGGTATTGTGTGAACATTTTGTGCTCTCAGTCATATATAGGCTTTCCATATATTTTCTGCGAGGTTTATTATTTTAATACAATAACGGGATTTGTTTCAGATAAATTTAGAGAAGGCATGCAGGACTCTGGAGGATCAGATGAGTGAATACAGGACTAAATTTGAAGAAGGCCAGCGCAGCCTAAATGACTTCAGCATGCAAAAGGCGAAGTTGCAGACAGAGAATGGTATGTCTGTTGTCTTGAAAAATCATGATGTATGTTGTACTGTGCCTTTCTGTCCCCAAACGTAACAGATTGCTTTGACATTCTAGGGGAGCTTTCAAGGCAATTGGAGGACAAAGATTGCCTGTTATCTCAATTGACAAGAGGGAAGCTGTCATACACTCAGCAGATTGAGGACCTCAAAAGACAGCTGGAAGAGGAGACAAAGGTAATAGAAACATAATCTAAAATTACTGTAACATTATATCAAAAATATAAAATCTGTCAATTACCTAAAGCAATGCATGATTATTTTTGAACATTCGGTAATATGTGGAATATTTGTTTCCTAGGCAAAGAGTGCCCTGGCCCATGCAGTGCAGTCTGCTCGCCATGATTCTGACCTGCTGAGAGAGCAGTATGAGGAGGAGCAGGAGGCCAAGGCTGAGCTGCAACGCGCCATGTCCAAGGCCAACTCTGAGGTGGCTCAGTGGAGAACCAAGTACGAAACCGATGCCATCCAGAGGACTGAGGAGCTGGAGGAAGCCAAGTAAGATAATAATTTTTCATGTTGCTTATGTATTGATCATTTTTACACTCTCCCAAGAAAGAGATAATTTTTCGTTTAGCAGATAGGCTTTTTGTTTGTGTTATGTTTCTTCTAAAATGTAAGACAAACCAAAAGTTTTTCTGTTAGATGACTGTGCAGCTATTGATGGTGAGGTACTGTATAGTGTCATGACTTACAACATTGCAAACCTTAAATCATTCCATAACGTCTTATTCTTTTATCCAGGAAGAAGCTGGCTCTGCGTCTGCAGGACGCTGAGGAGGCTGTTGAGGCAGTGAATGCCAAGTGCTCCTCGCTGGAGAAGACCAAACACAGACTCCAGAATGAGATTGAAGATCTCATGGTGGATGTGGAGAGGTCTAATGCTGCTGCAGCCGCCCTGGACAAGAAGCAAAGAAACTTTGACAAAGTAAAGACTAATTTCTTATATAGATTCTATTTAATACATTAAAAAGGACATGGTCTATTCCTTAACACAGCAAACTATGTCTGGACTTAATTCCTCTAGGTCCTGGCTGAGTGGAAGCAGAAGTACGAGGAGTCTCAGTGTGAGTTAGAGGGCTCCCAGAAGGATGCCAGGTCTCTGAGTACTGAACTCTTCAAGCTGAAGAACTCCTATGAGGAATCTCTTGACCATCTGGAGACCATGAAGAGGGAGAACAAGAATCTTCAGGGTAAGGAGGGAAAATAAGTCACTTAGCCTTATACGCTTATCAGACTAGCATGCTATGTGATAGTAGTACTGTAAGTAGTGGTAAGTCGTAAGCTTTCAGTCAGCTTATATGTTTGTATACATGTGGCAGAGATGGTTTGGAATGCCATCTGACATAATGTTATCCACACAATCTAAATGGTTCTGCACGATCTACTGTACACCTCACAGAGGAGATTTCAGACATTACTGAGCAACTCGGAGAAGCAGGAAAGAACATCCATGAGCTGGAGAAACTTAGGAAACAGCTGGACCAGGAAAAAAGTGAGATCCAGTCAGCTCTAGAGGAAGCAGAGGTACAGTAGGAACTCTATATTGAGTTGCCGTTGAATATCTTTTGCACATATTCGAATGTATTTGGACACTGTGATAAATCCATGAACCATATCTCCCAGGCTTCCCTGGAGCACGAGGAGGGAAAGATCCTGAGGGCCCAGCTGGAGTTCAACCAAGTGAAGGCTGAGATTGAGCGCAAGCTGGCTGAGAAGGACGAGGAGATGGAGCAGTCCAAGAGGAACCTGCAGAGGACCATTGAGACCCTGCAGAGCTCTCTGGAAGCAGAGTGTCGCAGCAGGAACGAGGCCCTCAGGCTGAAGAAGAAGATGGAGGGAGACCTCAATGAGATGGAGATCCAGCTCAGCCAGGCCAACAGGCAGGCAGCGGAGGCCCAGAAACAGCTCAAGTCTGTTCATGCTCACCTTAAGGTACACCAGATAAAACACAATAGCCTATACAGTTTCATGAAGCTTTCTATCAGACTGATATGAGAAGACACTAAATGTGATGAATGCCTCGTCATCCAGGATGCCCAAATCCAACTGGATGACTCTCTCCGAGCCAACGACGATCTCAAGGAGAACGTTGCCATTATGGAGAGACGCAACACCCTGATGCAGGCGGAGCTGGAGGAGCTGAGGTCAGCGCTTGAGCAGACTGAGAGAGCCCGCAAGCTGGCTGAGCAAGAGCTGCTGGACGTCAGCGAGAGGGTGCAGCTGCTGCACTCACAGGTTTGTAAAACATTACCACGCGCTTAACGCATTTATCACCATTATAATCAAAGGTGTCCAATTATATTTTTCTCATATATTTGTTGTAAACACATCTGTAGAATACCAGCCTGTTGAACCAGAAGAAGAAGCTGGAGAACGACACGTCTCAGCTTCAGACTGAGGTGGAGGAGGCAGTGCAGGAGTGCAGAAACGCTGAAGAAAAGGCCAAGAAGGCCATTACAGATGCTGCCATGATGGCAGAGGAGCTGAAGAAGGAGCAGGACACCAGTTCTCACCTGGAGCGGATGAAGAAGAACATGGAGCAGACCATCAAAGACCTGCAGCACCGTCTGGATGAGGCTGAGCAAATCGCCATGAAGGGAGGCAAGAAGCAGGTGCAGAAGCTGGAAGCCAGGGTGAGTAGTACATTTTATCTACAAATGGGTCTTATATAAATGCCAACACTCAATTATGGATCCGTAAATCAATTAAACTCTGATATGTTACTGACAGGTGAGGGAGCTGGAAAGTGAGGTGGAGTCTGAACAAAAGAAGGGCAGCGATGCAATCAAGGGCATCCGCAAATATGAGAGACGCATCAAGGAACTCACATACCAGGTCAATCTATTGCGTTTGGTGCTATCTGTACTTACATGGATATATTGTATCAGTGTATTTCATTCACTAATGGCATCACTAATTCATATGATCTGTGTTCTTAGACTGAGGAGGACCGTAAGAACATGGTCCGCCTGCAGGACCTGGTGGATAAGCTGCAGCTGAAAGTCAAAGCCTACAAGAGAGCTGCAGAGGAGGCTGTAAGTGTTGACATCAGTGTTCAGGAACCGTCTCTCTCTGAGAGCTCTAGCTGAAATGTGTTTTGTGTCTCTGTGTAACAGGAGGAACAAGCTAACACTCATCTGGGCAAGTTCCGCAAGCTGCAGCATGAGCTGGACGAGGCTGAGGAGAGAGCTGACATCGCCGAGTCTCAGGTCAACAAGCTGCGCGCCAAGACCCGTGATGTGGGAACCAAGGTCAGTGGAACTTGGTTTAGCTTATTGTCAGGTACATTACCATACTGTGTAAAAGGTGTCAAGAGATACAGTATCTGCCATGATATGGTTAAGATCTTTCTTTCCAAAATAAGGAGAGGCACTAATATTTATTGATTATAATCATAATCATTATAATAAATTAGAATTGATTACAATTTAGTATACTTATATTATTATAATGATATATTGTAATTATATATTATAATTGATTTGTCATTTTTCAATGCAATTAAATCATTAATAATCCAGACCAAAGAAATGAGACCAGACGCATTATAGAAATATATTTAATTTTCCATTAGAGACTGTTCAATTTTAGATGATATGCTAGATAGGGAGCCAAGTTGAGCAGAGTCCTATAAACAGAATATGACTGCTGCTCTAGTCTAGTGTTGTACAGTGTAAAATTAGAAAGGGTTAGTCTATGTTAGTAATCCATGGAGAGTTTATGGAAAGGGCATACATCTTGATTTTGAAACCTACCTTATATACCTATTGAACAGGGATTATTATCCCCCAGTGTGAAACGCATGGATTAGTGATGGGATTGGAAGGTGATCGGCACTGCTTCAGAGAGATTACAGTACATAATGTACTGCTACACTTTAGCTATTGTGGATAACGTGAATAAAAATAGGCCTACATGGAAACAGTAATCTTTACACATAGTATGGAGTGTGTCACTTTTGTAGAACCTACCATGAGATAATCCATTATTGCAATTGGATCTCTGACCCATACTGTACATGTCTATTGTAGAACGTCTGTAGAACCCTTGTTTACCAATATCTTTTTTCCCCATTGTCTCACTTTATTCTCTTATTCTGTTCCTTCACAGAAAGGACTTGATGAGGAGTGAATATGAACACAGAACATGTGAGAACTTTTGATCTTCTGTCTTCTTCTCGTCCCTACTTTCTCCAAAGAACCCTAGCACTGTAACTGTAGAATAAAGTCAAATTGCATTGAATTTAGGTGTCAAGTGTTTCTTCATCTTGGTTCATGTTCATCAAAAACACATCTAGCATAGATTCATCTATCAGTCACTGATCCACACTTTGCTGTGGATTATGAAATATAGAACTAAGATATCAGAACAGGAAGATACTGTAACTCAGAAAGTGATTTTGTAAGGAATGGGCTATTTCTACTGATGCATCGATTCACAAGGCAACAATTAATTCCAATCAATGAGACGGTATAAAAACTTTTGTATCATAATTACAACTTCATCAATTAGAAACCAAAGAAATTGCACTTTAGGTCATAAGTTTGATAATGCACTTTAGCTCATAAGTTTGAAATTGGACTTTAGGTCATACAGTGTGCATGAAATACTTTAGGTCAAGCAAAAGTAATACTTTTGGTCATATGCTTGAAATACAACCTGGTAAAGGTATGTGTACGAAGACGTTGCTCCCGTTAAATAGTTTTGATTGCAAGTGAAGAAGAGTGGGAGTTCTTTGTTTTACTGTGTCGCGTCACATCATACTGTATCACAGCAACATTGTGGATGAAAACAATATTACTGAATAGTGGCTTTGTCTACCAGTACAGTATTGCACCGCTGCCAATCCTGAGGTTCACACCACTGAACATAACATGCTACTGTTTCTAAATAAAATAAAAAATAAAAAACTCTTACCACCCTGCTCTGAGGGAGAGCTTGTGCAGCCGCTGACAATCCTCTGGACCGGTTCTTTCTTGTTCCTCTGCTGGGTACTGGGAGGCCAACCAGAAGACCAGCGAGGCTGGTATTGACAGGCGGTGCACTCCTGACACCTTGTGGTCAGTGAGAGTCTGCTTGGGTGCACAGTGGGCCGCCTTTGATCGCCCCCCACCCCAGCCTGTGAGTCGATCCAGCTGTAGAACAAAAATGACAGAGGACAGACACATTCAGAGAAGATACTTAAACTTGTGTTCATTGTATCCATGACTGTGAAAAGTATGTAAATCTGGAATTATGTTTATAATTTCCAACCTCTGTTGTAATTTTTTTCCACTGCTGCAATGCCAAATGTACCCCTAGGGAATCATTAAAGAATCAATCAATCAATCAATCAATCAATCAATCAATCAATCAATCAATCAATCAATCTATCTATCTATCTATCTATCTATCTATCTATCTATCTATCTATCTATCTATCTATCTATCTATCTATCTATCTATCTATCTATCTATCTATCTATCTATCTAAACCCCAATGAGAGTGCATGAGATAGGGGTCATGGCAGGTAATTAAGGCAGTGGGTCAGGCAGGACTTTCTCATTGTCCTTTATGGTATTGTTCAAGAAAGAAGGGGACTAATAATAGTATTCCATCCCTGCTCCAGACCGCAGTGAGTCAGGTTGCATCACATGATTAGGTGTAAGGCTAACAGATCACTGATCGGAGTACAAAATGCACAGCTGAGAATGAAGCAGCCAGCGATGGTATTTTCAGATCCCACAACAGATCTAGTTAAGGACATTTAAAGTAGAGGGCACATTTTATTTACACAGAGGTTGAATAACAGAGTGGGATTGACCAGTTAACAACTGAGTAAACAGAGGTCTTGCTGTGACCAAATTGCTCGAATTGACAAGCCAATAGCGGAAGTTAATGAGTTTTACTTTTCGGTGTACTAGCTCAATGGCCTTGTGGTTAGAGTGTTCCCCCGGAGGTTGGGGGTTCGATCCCTGGCTGAGTCATACCAAAGACTATTAAAAAAAATGGTACCCAATGCTTCCCTGCTGGGCCCTCATACCATCAAAGGTTGGATTGGGCGTACAGTCCCTAAGTACACAGTTGTAAGTCCCTGCAGTGGGTGTAGTTGTACATCATGCTGCCTCACAGGAAGAGGCTCCTGCCTTATGGGCCACTAGGCTCGAGAACCATTGGTTCTCAAGGCTACTTCATTTTTATTTTTCTTACTTTTACGTGTGGGGCTAGCTACCCTGCAGCTACTGGATATGAAAGTGTGTCCTCGTAACAATTTGTTAACATTGCTAATGGATTTTCACAAGCATCAAAAACGTTTGCTATACTGCTTGCCTGAGCAATACCTTTAATTGGTGACATGTTGTAGTTAGATCAATACTTTATTCAATGGCTTACTGGAATTCTCTCCTTGTAGTCTTGATTTTGCTATGCATGTATAGATTAATTAAAATGTCCTTCATTTCTGACAGAAGAATGTGGTGTTTTCATGTTTGCAGCTTTAAGAAAAATAAAAGCACACAGACTAATTCTCACTTCATCCTAATATTGGTAACTGGTTTTGACTACAACCAAATACAAATCTATTACAACTTTTCTACAAAGAGGTTAACCTTCAGAAGCCATGGCAACCTTACCTTCTGAAGCAGCTTGCTGTGCCCTCGAGCAGTTCTTTCAGTGTTTTCTGCCTCTTCCTCCTGGGAACTTGTTATAGGACAGTGTCTGTATCTCATGTTACTGCAGGTGTCTCGGTCCTAGAGTGAGAGAGAACAAAAACACACAGGAAAGAATATGACCACACACACACACACACACAAATACACACGCGCACACGCTCACACACACACACACACACAAATACACACACACAAATACACACACACACACACAAATACACACACACAAATACACACACACACACACAAATACACACGCGCACACGCTCACACACACACACACACACACACACACACACACACACACACACACACACACACACACACACACACTCCCAAAACCAAAATAGATGCACTTTCTAATAGATTAGGAAATGTGGGTCTTCAGAATAAAATGGAAGGAAGTAATACGTCTATGTAATTTTAGACTCAGATTTAAGTTTGAAACCCCACAAAAACGAGGTGATGAAAACAGCATTCTTCCACCTATTAAATATTGCCAAAGTACGTCCATTTTTATTCATACTTTTATTTCAAGTCTTTTTACTGCCTTCAAAGAATAGTCAATTAAGAAATCACAGGTAATTTAGAACTGCTGGTAAACCTTTAACAAAAACAAGGAAGATACAGTAGCACACATCTACTGTACACTGCACTGGCTCCCTACAGTATATCTCTTAGAGTTGATTTTAAAGTCCTTCTAAAGCTCTTAATGGTTTAGCACCCTCTTACATCACTGATTCTCTGTTGCTTTATGTCACTTCACAAGCTCTTGCGTTCTCTACAGCAGGTCTTTTAAATATTCCAAAAGCTCCCATAAATAAAATTGGGGAAGCTGTCTTCGTCTAGCCTGATATCAGACAGAATTGTCAGCTCGTTACACTCGGTTGAGATCTTCAAGAATCAGTCAACTTCAGTGGAGTGGGCGGATTCGAACGTCTGGACCCAGGCTAGCCTTCGTCCAATATGCGCCTAAATTGTGGAACACCGTACCAAAAAGTGGGCTCAGTGGACATTTTTAAACAGCAACTGAAAACATACCTTTTTAATAATAATAATAATAATAATAATAATAATAATAAATTGGAGACTTGGCAGCACTGAACTAAATGTTGCATAGTTTTTTTTTATACCAGTGGATTCTAGGAGAAACACCACACAAACTGTAAAACCTCCTGCTATCAGTTGTCCAGTCATACTGTAAGCATAAGGACAGGAGTTCACATATCAGTGATGCGCATTTGCTGTCCTTCTCAATCAGAGCGAGTAACCCAGCAAGAATTTCACAGGGTTATCTTTATCATCAACGATGAAAGAAAGCGAACAGTGTCATGTCAACAATTTCAGGTCGAGGCTTCAACCTCATTGGATGGAGCAAGGGACGGGGATAATGAAAAGTATACAGAAATGTGACCTTGACGTAACCGCGATTCTCTGCTGTCAGCAGCTGCAACACTTTGTTACCCAACACCCCTCTAGACGTTCATCACCTGACCTGACCTGTCCTTGTTGTCCCGTCAGTCATGCTGTCTTTAGAAACTAACGTCAGCGATACAAAACCTTCAAAGCAAGTCAAGAATAAACTAACAGATAAGAGATATATGACATGGACCTGTCTGACAGTGCCATCTGATAGGATCATCATATACTGTATAGTCAGATGAGTAAGTACAGTTCTGGCTCCAGGTTCTCTTCCTCCTCCTCTTGCCTTTCCATATTCATTTCCTAACCTGCCTTTTGTTTAATCGCCTGGTCACAAGGTGACGGCAACAAATAGAACTGAAACGCTCTGACCATGTAGGAGACTGTTTTTTTTAATGTGTCACACAAGACCGTCTGATATTCATCTCCATATTTGGGTGACTGACAAGCTTTATAACAGAGATGCCATCTCGGTGGCAGTAATTCATCTGACTGACAATCATAGAGGTAAGCAAAAGGATCATATTCTAATGTCATCAAAAGAGGTCAGGCAAGGGACTATGTAATGACTACTGTATATCATTGTTTTTTTCATATTTTGGTGATTCAGCTACCGTAGCTACTTGTTGTCATTGTTGCATCAAAGCCAACATCTGATTCAGATCTGAAAGGACTCTCAGAGTCATACAGTATTTGGTGGTTGAATGTAAGCGTGTTCTTAGTTTGCCTCTGTCTAGTTCACAGGGCTAGAACATAATCTGGGTTTTTCCTAAAGCCTGCAACCGGCCAGGTAAGATCTGATCTGAAGTCATGGTTAATTGTGATGTATCTCATTTGTATACTCCTATGTACAATAACCCAATATCATAACAGTAGTTTTGCAAAATGCAAAATGTTTTTGTAAATCTTTTTTTTTAAATGAAATGAGGTGTACTTGGAAATGACAATTTATACATTTATTTGCGGGGGCGGGGGCGACGGTAGGGGGGCGTATAAGCCTACTGCATGGTGATTCAAATCTTGATCAACATTAGCAGCTTGAAAGATGGGTGATGCCATCATGGCGGAGTTTGGAGCCGCCGCTTCATTCCTGCGGAAGTCGGACAAGGAGCGTCTGGAGGCCCAGACGCGTGCCTTCGACATGAAGAAGGAGTGCTTCGTGCCCGACCCTGTGGTGGAGTACGTCAAGGCTTCCATTCTCAGCCGTGATGGTGACACAGTCTCAGCTCAAACAGCTGATGGGAAGGTACAGTTCTAGGGTTTCTAGGGCAAAGTAACACTCATGGAACTAACAAAGATGGATATTCCATACTGCCAAATGTAGCAAATTGGTACACAGTACCAATATGCTTTTAGCAAGCTTTGGAGATGTTTGACCAACAATTTAATGGGTGTACTGATTTCACAGACTGTGACTGTGAAGGAGGTTGATGTCCATCCTCAGAACCCGCCAAAGTTTGATAAAATTGAAGACATGGCGATGTTCACCTTCCTCCACGAACCCGCTGTGCTGTTCAACCTCAAAGAGCGTTATGCAGCATGGATGATCTACGTGAGTAGGCACACAACAGGAAGCACTTTTACAGTGTGGCTGAGGAGAATATGCCTACACATTCTGATCACTTCATCTCCCTCACAGACCTACTCAGGGCTGTTCTGTGTGACTGTCAACCCCTACAAGGGGCTGCCAGTGTACAACCAGTCGGTTGTGAATGCCTACAGAGGCAAGAAGAGGAGTGAAGCTCCTCCTCACATCTTCTCCATCTCTGACAACGCCTACCAATACATGTTGTCAGGTACATCTTCAACATAGGCTACCATGTTACTTTACAGCCTAATTTACCATGAATGTTATTAAATCTATACTCTGCAAAACAACATGAATCCTAGTTTCTCTCTCTTTCTATTTCAGACAGAGAAAATCAATCCATCCTTATCACGTAAGTGTTAATCAGATAATGTATTGTGTATGTATTATGTATAACAGACAGTCATCTTAAACCTCCTTTATGTTCATACCCCCAGTGGAGAATCTGGTGCTGGAAAAACTGTGAACACCAAGCGTGTCATTCAGTATTTTGCTAGCATTGCCGCTACGCCAGGGAAGAAAGATGCAGCTACTGATAAAAAGGTTGGGCGATTTTACAATAGATTACTATTGTTGTTAGAGATCCTGAAAACATGTAGCCTAAATGACGCATCATCTATTTTTCTTCAAACACAGGGTACCCTGGAGGATCAAATCATCCAGGCTAACCCAGCCTTGGAGGCCTTTGGTAACGCCAAGACCATCAGGAATGACAACTCATCCAGATTTGTGAGTGCCTGACAAACTGAAACTACTGTAGTAACCAGGTTTGTGCTCACACAACAATGCTGACATTACTATTTGATTAACAGGGCAAGTTCATCCGCATTCACTTTGGCGTCAGTGGAAAGCTCGCCTCTGCTGATATTGAAACTTGTAAGAACGGACAAAAGCACAACATTCACACTACCCATAAGTCATTCTATGATTGTGAGTTCATGATACAATACCTGTGATGCAATCTCCCCCAAGACCTGCTGGAGAAGTCTCGTGTGACCTTCCAGCTCAAAGCTGAGAGAGATTACCACATTTTCTACCAGATCCTGTCCCAAGCAAAACCTGAGCTTCTGGGTAAGGAGGAATGTGCATTTTCAGGGGGAGCAACTGGAGCATCACTACCACAAAATGGATGATTAAACTGTCCTGTCTGCTCCTAATTAGAAATGCTGCTCATCACCAACAACCCCTACGACTACGCCTTCATCTCCCAAGGAGAGACAACTGTAGCCTCCATCAATGATTCTGAGGAGTTGATGGCAACTGACGTGAGCCAACTTCATTAAAAAAGAAGTCATTCTCAACTATTCTGTAAAACAGCTTTTTTTCGCCAGTGGAAAACTGATGTTTTAGACTTAGTGAAACATATCAATGGTCCTCAGTTCTTCAGTAGTAGTAAATATGTGATGTTATGCTTAATTTTCCTTTCACTGCCACAGGATGCCTTTGATGTGCTGGGCTTCACTCAAGAGGAGAAGAATGGCATTTACAAGCTGACTGGCGCCGTCATGCACCATGGCAACATGAGGTTCAAGCAGAAGCAGAGAGAGGAGCAGGCAGAGGCTGACGGCACCGAGGGTGAGAGATGCTTTATAAAGCTGAGAAACATGACTGAGCAACTGGACCATGTTTTTATTACTTTCAGAGACAAAAAAAAGACTTGACTGCAAACTCTCTTTTCATTGGCCAGATGCTGACAAAGTTGCATATCTGATGGGTCTGAACTTGGCTGACCTCATCAAGTGTCTCTGTCACCCAAGGGTCAAAGTAGGGAACGAGTGGGTCACCAAGGGGCAGAATGTCCAGCAGGTGATGATGAAAAAACGAAACAAAAAGACCTGAAAACATTTACAAGTAAACCATTGATAGTAAACCTGACAAGGGGTCATTAAAATGTGTATTTTCTTTGAAGGTGAACTACTCTATTGGTGCCCTCTCCAAAGCTGTTTATGAGAGGATGTTCCTCTGGATGGTGGTGAGAATAAACCAATCACTGGAGACCAGGCAGCCACGCCAGTATTTCATAGGTGTTCTGGACATTGCTGGCTTTGAGATCTTTGACGTGAGTACAGAAGCCTGATCTATTCATGTTAAATATTACTGTATGTTCAACATGATTAATGTTTACAGTTTTTGTTTTTTAGAGTTTCTGATCAATGTGCATACCCATTTCAGTTCAACACATTTGAGCAGCTCTGCATCAACTTCACCAATGAGAAACTGCAACAGTTTTTCAACCACCACATGTTTGTGCTGGAGCAAGAAGAGTACAAGAAAGAGGGAATTGAATGGACGTTCATTGACTTTGGCATGGACTTGCAGGCTTGCATTGATCTCATTGAGAAGGTGAGAAGTTGGGAATAGTTATAAAAAGTTAAACATTGAGTATTGTAAAATTCAATATTGAATATTGTCAAATATTCAATCAACCTGCTATTAACATCAATATGCTGCTTATATTTTCTTCCATACAGCCAATGGGTATCATGTCCATCCTTGAAGAGGAGTGCATGTTCCCCAAGGCCAGTGATGCTACCTTTAAAGCTAAGCTCTATGACAACCACCTGGGGAAATCCGTCAACTTCCAGAAGCCCAGGATTGTAAAGGGGAAACCAGAGGCCCATTTCTCCCTGGTTCACTATGCTGGCACTGTTGATTACAACATCGGCAATTGGCTGGTGAAGAACAAGGATCCTCTAAATGAGACCGTTGTTGGACTTTACCAGAAGTCCAACCTCAAGTTACTGGCTTTGCTCTTTGCTAATTATTCTGCATCTGATTCAGGTATTTTCCAACATAAATGTGTTCTCGTATGTATACATCTGTTTTCAGTGTCACAGATCATGCTTTCATGCTACTTGTCATTCACATCATCTGGTCTAATGTCTGTAGAGTCTACTGGCAAGGGAGGCAAAGAAAAAAAGAAAAAGGGCTCCTCCTTCCAAACTGTGTCCGCTTTACACAGGGTAAGATCCGTCGATGAGCCATACTGACCTGCAGTCAAATAATAATATTGATAAATAGGAAATTATATTGGAATCTCTGGCAACCCTCAACTTGAAATATATAATCACATTTCATGTTTAATTTTTTACACTACACTTACAGGAGAACCTAAACAAGCTGATGACCAACTTGAAGTCTACTCACCCTCACTTTGTGCGCTGCATCATCCCCAACGAGACCAAGAATCCCGGGGCCATGGAGAACCCTCTGGTGATGCACCAGCTGCGCTGTAACGGTGTTCTGGAAGGCATCAGGATCTGCAGAAAGGGCTTCCCCAACAGGATCCTGTATGGAGACTTCAAACAGAGGTGTACATTGTTATACATTCTGTACTTTACCTATACAAGACAAAGTACATTCTTACTGTAATATGGATAACCTTGAATCCCCTAGTCATTTACGGTTCATGAAAAATGTCAATCCGAAAAGCATTACAGGTTTCACAAGAACATTCACTTTCAATTTTCTAGGTACCGCATCTTGAACCCTAACGCCATTCCTGAGGGACAGTTCATTGACAGCAAGAAGGCTGCTGAAAAACTGTTGGGTTCTTTGGAAATTGATCACACTCAGTATAGATTGGGGCACACAAAGGTTAGTACTAGTATCAACACTAGAAAATAGATCTACACTGTGAATGAATGAAAGGGAATTAACATTTTTGTCCCCTGGGTTTAATGTAAATTAGGTGTTCTTCAAGGCTGGGCTGTTGGGTCGCCTAGAGGAGATGCGAGATGAGCGTTTGGCACTCATTATTACTGGAATGCAGTCTCGAGCCCGTGGTGTTCTGGCAAGAATTGAGTTCCAGAAGATTGTGGATTGCAGGTAAATGCTCAAAGGTCAACTATATTCAAAACTCAACAATGGTTCAATTCAGTATTATAATTATTAAACCTTTTCACAGGGATGCATTGCTTGTCATCCAGTGGAATATCCGTGCTTTCATGGGGGTCAAGAATTGGCCCTGGATGAGGCTCTACTTCAAGATCAAGCCCCTGCTGAAATCTGCTGAGAATGAGAAGGAAATGGCCAACATGAAGGTGGAGTTTGAGAAGCTAAAGGAGGCCTATGCAAAGTCTGAGGCTCGCAGGAAGGAACTAGAGGAGAAAATGGTCTCTATTCTCCAAGAGAAGAATGACCTCCAGCTTCAAGTCCAGACTGTGAGTTTAGAGCCAGTCTGTATGTATCAGTTGTGATCAAGTGTTTGTTATTGAATAAATGTTATTGATCTTTTTCCCATCCTTGACAGGAACAAGATAATCTTTCTGATGCTGAGGAGAGATGTGAGGGTCTGATTAAGAACAAGATTCAGATGGAGGGAAAAGCCAAAGAGCTGACAGAGAGACTGGAGGATGAGGAGGAGATGAATGCAGAACTGACGGCCAAGAAGAGGAAGCTGGAGGATGAGTGTTCTGAGTTGAAGAAGGACATTGATGATCTGGAGCTCACCTTGGCTAAAGTGGAGAAGGAGAAACATGCCACTGAAAACAAGGTAACCATTGATAACCACAAACGTCTATTTAAGGTGTCAAATCAGTTACTGAGTGCTCAACCTCTGTTTACAGGTGAAGAACCTGACTGAGGAAATGTCAGCTCTGGATGAAATCATCGCCAAGCTGACCAAGGAGAAGAAAGCTTTGCAGGAGGCTCATCAGCAAACGCTGGACGATCTGCAGAGTGAGGAAGACAAAGTCAACACTCTGACCAAGGCGAAGGCTAAGCTGGAGCAACAAGTTGACGATGTGAGCATCTTACAGTGCTGCCCATACTGTATCCATCTATAATGTGCATTTGGTCTACTACTGTCCAGAAACAAATGACGACTGGAATGAATGTGTTTCCATAGCTCGAAGGGTCTTTGGAGCAAGAAAAGAAGATCCGCATGGAGCTTGAAAGAGTCAGGAGGAAGCTTGAGGGGGACTTAAAGTTGACCCTAGAGACCCTTATGGACTTGGAAAATGATAAGCAACAAATGGACGAGAGGCTGAAAAAGTATAAGAAATATGAACATATTCAACTACTTAAGACAAAATACTGTATGTCTTAAGCTATAATCAAATTGGAATTAATTGTTCCATCTGACTTTCTTCATCCATAGGAAAGACTTTGAAATCAGCCAACTGAACTGCAAAATTGAGGATGAACTGGCTATGGCTGCTCAACTCCAGAAAAAATTGAAGGAGTTGCAGGTAACACAAATGAGAAAAATGGTTGTGCATTATCCAGGAATTGTACACTTAAAATATTCAAATTTTACATGAAAACTTTTCATGATCTAGGCCCGCATTGAAGAGCTGGAAGAGGAGCTTGAGGCAGAGAGAGCTGCCCGAGCCAAGGTGGAGAAGCAGAGAGCAGACCTGGCCAGGGAGCTGGAGGAGATCAGTGAGAGGTTGGAGGAGGCCGGTGGAGCAACATCCGTCCAGATTGAGATGAACAAGAAGAGGGAGGCCGAGTTCCTGAAACTCCGCAGAGACCTTGAAGAGTCCACTCTGCAGCACGAGGCCATCACCGCCACGTTCAGGAAGAAACAAGCTGACACTGCGGCTGATTTAGGAGAGCAGATAGACAACCTGCAGAGAGTGAAGCAGAAACTAGAGAAGGAGAAGAGTGAGCTCAGACTGGAGCTGGATGATGTGGTCTCTAACATGGAGCAGATTTTTAAATCAAAGGTATTCCTCAGTGCACAAATGTAGTCTCTCAAACTGAACACTGTGAGAATGATCCAGCCTCTGATCTCATCCAGCACTATTTTCTTATTCCAGACTAGCTTGGAGAAAATGTGTAGAACGTTGGAGGACCAGATGAATGAATATAGGACAAAGGCAGAGGAGGGGCAACGGACCATCAATGATTTCACAATGCAAAAGGCCAAGCTTCAGACTGAGAATGGTACGTGCTCAATATCTACTTTTCACCAATTATTCAAAGAGATGGACCTTCAGTCACTTAATCTATATTACGTTGTTATAAAGAAGATACTTGTTTATAATTACAGGAGAACTTACCAGACAGCTTGAGGAAAAGCACTCTCTAGTGTCTCAACTCTCTAGGGGCAAGCAGGTCTATACTCAGCAGGTTGAGGACCTTAAAAGACAACTAGAGGAGGAGGTCAAGGTAATTATTGCACTGCACATATTTATGTAACATTACAGTACTCTAATGTAGGGCAGTTAGGTTTCTTCTATCATAGATTAAATACATTCTTTTAAATTTCAGACAAAGAATGCCCTGGCCCATGCAGTGCAGTCTGCTCGCCATGATTCTGACCTGCTGAGAGAGCAGTATGAGGAGGAGCAGGAGGCCAAGGCTGAGCTGCAACGCGCCATGTCCAAGGCCAACTCTGAGGTGGCTCAGTGGAGAACCAAGTACGAAACCGATGCCATCCAGAGGACTGAGGAGCTGGAGGAAGCCAAGTAAGGCGTGTTATCATCTCACATCATTCTTGAGTTTTTCCAAGGCATGAGGCTCAACAACTGATTGAATCTCACATACCTTTTTATGATCACCCAGAAAGAAGCTGGCTCAGCGTCTGCAGGATGCTGAGGAGGCTGTTGAGGCAGTGAATGCCAAGTGCTCCTCGCTGGAGAAGACCAAACACAGACTCCAGAATGAGATTGAAGATCTCATGGTGGATGTGGAGAGGTCTAATGCTGCTGCAGCCGCCCTGGACAAGAAGCAAAGAAACTTTGACAAAGTAAAGAGCCAAATCTAGTAGAGTAATGGATAACTTATATTAGGGGGTTATAATTTCTTTCAAATTACATGAAAGTGAACTTGTTTCCATAAGGTCCTGGCTGAGTGGAAGCAGAAGTACGAAGAGTCTCAGATTGAGTTGGAGAGCTCCCAGAAGGAGGCCAGGTCTCTGAGTACTGAACTCTTCAAGCTGAAGAACTCCTATGAGGAATCTCTGGACCATCTGGAGACCATGAAGAGGGAGAACAAGAATCTCCAGGGTACGGAGGGAAAATGTCACTTATTCTAATAAGCTTCTCAGATTAGCATGCTATGATGAGCCTCAATCTTATCGCTCTTCCCCAGAGGAAATATCTGACCTAACTGAGCAACTTGGCGAGACTGGAAAGAGCATCCATGAGCTGGAGAAGCTCCGTAAACAGTTGGAGCAGGAGAAGGTGGAGATTCAAACCGCTCTTGAGGAAGCAGAGGTATGTTGTGACCTCAATCCATAAGGGTGGTTGAACATCATAAATATCAGGAATTATCATCATATTGCCATAGATATTAGGAAATCGTCATAGCTAGTTACATTTATCAATGTCTACTCTAGGCCACACTGGAGCATGAGGAAGGAAAGATCCTCAGGGCCCAGCTTGAGTTTAATCAGATCAAGGCTGATATTGAGCGCAAGCTGGTTGAGAAGGACGAGGAGATGGAGCAGTCCAAGAGGAACCAGCAAAGGATGGTGGAGTCCCTGCAGAGCTCTCTGGAGTCTGAGACTCGCAGCAGGAATGAAGCCCTCAGACTGAAGAAGAAGATGGAGGGAGACCTCAACGAGATGGAGATCCAGCTCAGCCAGGCCAACAGGCAGGCAGCGGAGGCCCAGAAACAACTCAAGTCTGTTCATTCACATCTGAAGGTAAATCTGATCAAATAAAAAAGGAGTTTCATGAGAAACGTATCTACACCCAGCCAGGCTCAGAAACAGCTCCAAGTTTTCAAAGCCAATATGAAGCTACGGAGGACATGATCAAAAACAAAATGTTTGCCTTAAAAAAAAAGAAATAAATAAAAGCAGGAAAAGAAAATGAAACATGTTTTCATTTGTCATATTCAAGGACGCTCAACTACAGTTGGATGACTCTCTCAGAGCCAACGACGATCTCAAGGAGAACAATGCCATTGTGGAGAGACGCAACACCCTGATGCAGGCGGAGCTGGAGGAGCTGAGGTCAGCGCTTGAGCAGACTGAGAGAGCCCGCAAGCTGGCTGAGCAAGAGCTGCTGGACGTCAGCGAGAGGGTGCAGCTGCTGCACTCACAGGTAAAACTAAACCATTGCATTACTTTATAAAGCCTATTCACAATGGGATTTCACAACAATATTAAGCAGAATTTCACCTATAAATAGAATACCAGCCTGTTGAACCAGAAGAAGAAGCTGGAGGCCGACACGTCTCAGCTTCAGACCGAGGTGGAGGAGACAGTGCAGGAGTGCAGAAACGCTGAAGAAAAGGCCAAGAAGGCCATTACCGATGCTGCCATGATGGCAGAGGAGCTGAAGAAGGAGCAGGACACCAGTTCTCACCTGGAGCGCATGAAGAAGAACATGGAGCAGACCATCAAAGACCTGCAGCACCGTCTGGATGAGGCTGAGCAAATCGCCATGAAGGGAGGCAAGAAGCAGGTGCAGAAGCTGGAGGCCAGGGTGAGTGTCTTTCTGCCACATTGTTCAACGGTGACATCATTGCTGTATGATCAATACAAAAAAAAAACCTACCCTCAAATTTAACAGGTGAGGGAGCTTGAAATTGAGGTAGAAGCTGAACAAAAAAAGGCCAGCGACGCTGTCAAGGGAATCAGGAAATATGAGAGACGCACTAAGGAGCTCACCTACCAGGTACCTCTCCATTCTTGCTTCAGTGGATAGGCTAATAGACTACAGAGCTTCAAACTAAATTACAAAGTCACAAACTCTCAGTGTAACCAATAAATAAATAGGTTTGTAATATAATACGAGCATTACCAAGTTTATGGTTTCAAATGCTTGTCGGCTAATTGGATTGCTATTTTAAGGCTGAGGAGGACCGCAAGAATCTCTGTCGTTTGCAAGACCTTGTGGACAAGTTGCAGCTGAAGGTCAAATCCTACAAGAGAACTTCAGAAGAGGCTGTAAGTGACAATATCGAATGCTCTAAATGATGCACTACACACAGGATTTCATGTCATGCACTTCTAAAGAGTACCGTGCTGGTGACATTGGTGCTGACATTATTATATTGTATCTTTTTTTTTTTACAGGAGGAACAGTCCAATAGTAATCTGGGCAAGTTCCGCAAGCTGCAGCATGAGCTGGACGAGGCTGAGGAGAGAGCTGACATCGCCGAGTCTCAGGTCAACAAGCTGCGCGCCAAGACCCGTGATGTGGGAACCAAGGTCAGTAACCTCTGTATATTCTGAGTTTAAAAACAGACATTGGCAACTAATAAGACAGGCATTCATTTCCACATTTGAAGTCTCAAACTTTGATCAACTTTTCAAACAGCTTGATTCAAAACATGTCTCTCTTTTCTCTTTATCCTACTTCTGCTACAGAAAGGGCTCGATCACGAGTGAAGAGTTTGTTACCGTATCTCCATCCATGCTTCATGCCTGTTCAGGGTTCAGATAACTTTTTTTCCTAACTTGCCCAGACAGGCCAGTAGATCTGAAGTGCACTGGCCTGGACTGAGTTTCTACTGGCCCCAACCTGGGCCAAGTTAATCAACTTTGGATTTCTGCATGAATCTCTACTGAGCTATTTCACAAATTGATACAGAATGAGACTCCTTATAATGGACTCTTTAAAGGAGTAGTAAAGGGAAAATCATGTTTAGCCCTGTTTTAAGGTTACTTATGATCATATACAATGGTCAATGGTCTTTGAAATTGAGAGTTTAACATGTTTTTTAATGATTTTTCAAGGTGCCCACCCACATCCATTGTATGACCAAAACGGTGGTAGAGCAATTATCAGACTTTCTCAAAATTGCTAGTTTTGTCAACTTTTTGATCTGAACCATTGTATATGATCATAAGTAACCTTAAAACAGGGCTAAACATGATTTCCCCTTTACTACTCCTTTAATAGTCAAAATTAATACATCATTATAAAAATGTAAATTGCATTGTATAGGCTAATTATTGATTTCTATCCCCATTTGTTTGTTTACACCTCAGTTGATGAAGACCGACCCCTCTAGATGCATCACTTAAATGCCAGCCCACAACAAAATAACAGTCTTGTAACAGTACTTAAAGCCCACTGTTAACAAACTTACCTAATCAAGTTCACCAGAGAGCAATAGCTGCTAGTCACTAAATCACATTTAGTATCTTTATAAGTCACTAAATCATACTGACTCTGCACATATTTGTAGACTATCTGCCCAAGACACCATTCATGTGGAACCCTGACTGTTATTTCATACTATAATAAAATGAATTTGCATCCTTAAGTCTGTCTTTGTATTCTTTAAGAATTTTCTGAAAGTTGAAACCGGATGCTGCCTATAGTATGGGGTGGGAATGAGCTTAGATTTATGGTTTGGAGTCGACCTGTCAATATTATGTAGATGAAATGCAGCAAGGCAAGGGCATCACTATCCTAGCAACACTCTAGTACATTAGGCCTACTTTTTATACTTGACTTGACTATGGATACAATTAATCGTATAAGAAGTAGTACGTGTCTCAGTGTGAGGTTAGCACATCTCTAAAAAACACGAGTGGAAGGTCAAGGAATTAGATCGGTCTGTGTAAATAACCCAGGTTAAGTTGGTTTCATATTGGATGTTACCATGATATTCAGGAACCTGTGTGTTTCTTTCTCATCCCACTTTATTCATTTATTTAATAAAAACAAAAACTTCTGGTTGTTTATAATAACATTCAGACTGTTTAATCTGCCCAGCTTCCACAGCTTTTGTTCCCACAATTTATTAAAATGAAATTTCAATAAATCAATGTATCAAATATATTTGATTAGATAAATAACTTTGCCAATATTTGAGAGACCAACCTAATTGCATATTATTCTAATAATGTCTTGAACAGAATTAAATTTATTTTTATTATCTAAGCAAAATGTTATGTATTTTTAATAGACTTTTAATAAAGCTATTACTTGTGAAAACCAAAGGTTGTGAAAGAATGTCAGGTATTAATAGAATAATCTGCAATTGGTTTGAGGTGTTTTGGCAAATATTGGCAAAGTTATTGATCTAAGCAGGATTAAAACAAAATGTAATAAATATATATTTTATTGATTTCTTTAATTTTAATATACTGTATTGGTGGTCCACTGAAAACCATAGGTCTGTTTTTTCTAATATTGGCAAAGTTATATTGATCTAAGCAGATTTAAATGTATTTTAAATTGATTTCTTGAATTTAAAAAAGCTGTAAGTAGGGCAGATCTTAAACAGTCTGAATGTTACTATAAATAACCAGAATTTTTATTAAATAAAATGAAATTAGGAGGAAAATTCGTGATTAGTATTGTGGACCTACATTTACCTCCTAACTAAGGCACACAATGGAATGTTGAATGTCTGTTGAATGTCCAATATGAAGCCAACTTTACCTTGGTTGGCGAAAAACAGTCTTAGACCTACTTTCAAATAAACTTTGAGCCTGATACCCTGACGAAGGCCCTGAGCTGGCCGAAACATGTTGGTCTGATTTTTCCACAATGAACTAGCCTAGTCGCTTTTAATAAAGGCTTGCTATTTTTGAAGTGTTGCCTTGGACACCTTTTTCTTTCTAATGCATCGGATCCCTCCCCCGACTGAGTCCAATAGAGTAGGCTACCTTCATCACCTACTATGAGGTTCACCTGAGGAACACTGCAGCCCTCTCCTTCATCTGCTCTTAAACCTTGAGCTTACCTGAAAGGTGGTGTTGATGCTTTCGAAGCCACTCGCATTGAACTGAGGCCGATTAACACATTTGGAAATCTGACGGGCAAAACCCCCATCACCAGCACTGCTTCAGGTCCTGAGAAAAAAATAAATATGAATATAACATTATTATGATTATATAATTACATTAGCTGTAAATTCAGTAAGCCAATACTGAGATTTTGCATTTTATAACAGTAGGCTCTGGCTAGTTAGCTACTGTAGCTACCAACTAACTTGCAATGACAGACTGCAGGGCTTTTTTTAAGCGGGCTTTTTGTTGCACGTGACAACCGGGGCAGATCCTATTTAAGCATCTAGGCCAATATTGCTGTGTCAGCAATACTTCCTTTCAGGTAGGCCTAAATGTTAGCCTGGCTTCGTCAGACCCTGTTTGCAAGAATGCAATAGGGTCTGGAAACTCTAAGTCCATTTTCGCCAGAGAACACATACTGTAGGTATAGGCGTACAATTATCTAATTAGTTATAGCTAATGTAAGCCTAAAAAAAAAACCTAGGTGTATAGCTGACATTATTCCACTATTAGGATATATCCATTATGCAGTACCTTTCATGTTAGGAATCCTAAATCAGGCAGTCTTCCTTGGCAGACCTGCTGTGCCTCACCTGACACTGGAAAGCGTAGTTTCCTCTCGGGTGTAGTAGGGAAGAAAGTGACAAATCAAAACAAGGCACGTTTACCGCTCTCTAGGGTAGCACTACATCTTCAAAAGGCTCTCTGTCAATCAAACCTCCTTGATGTCTTGATTTTTCTGCAATAGGTCATGTTCACGGGATCATCCTTGGTTGAGTCTCTCTCCGTCTGGTACTGTAGGTAGGACCTGGATAAGAGACCATCCAGATCCAACAGCCCATCTGCACAATGTCAGACTGATCATGAAGAGAGAAGAGACACACAAGGAGGCGGGAACAAGCATTCTGACCTTTAACCCATCATGTAAGAACATATAGCCTAACAATAGCCTCTTTCCTAAATCCAAGCCAACTTGGGTTTCAACACTTAAGTGGGACAAGGTGCCTCACACCCTCTCTTTCCCACCCCATGTGATAAAAGTCACAAAAGTCAAACGTATAAAAGACTAATTGACAGCTGAGAATGAGGGGCCTCTGACGAAGTGCCTGGCCTGGAATAGCTTGTTCAGAGGCTGAGGGCAAAGTGGGGTGGAGTGTGGAGAGTTTTGGTATGGCGAAGACAGGTACATTTATTTGAAGTGTCTATATTTATTAATGATAAATAGAGGAGAGCTCTTTCCCTCTGCTTACTTTAAGGTAGATATGATATCATCTCACATATAAAATGTCAATGACTTTGTATGATGTCTTCCTGGAAGTACAGGTTATGACTGTTAAGCTGTAAGTCAAATCAATTCAAACTTTATTTATAGAGTGCAGTTCATACACAAAGGCAACAAAACGCGCTTCACAGAAAGTAAAGGGGTTGGGGGGTGCATATATCGTACTGATTCTACCTCTAATTTTCCAGAAAGAAGCAAAAAACACCCCAGGTTAGGCTATCACCTGTGCAATACATGAGAACTGCCCTCTCCGCTCCCCTCTGATCAAATAATCTCAGCACGTTCATGTATTTTATTTGCTAATTGGTTCTCTCACTGTTGCGTTAACTTGACTCCGCTCACTAAACGCTCCCAAAGGCTCAGTTGGAGAAACCAAACACTTCTCTCGTCATCCTTATGCCTTGACTCCCCTATTGACCAACAAGTGTTGCTGTAAAGGCAACTGGGCTGGCATTGTCCCAACCTCGGCTGAACGCTGGTTCCTATAACATAATTGTCCTCTACACGCCTGCAGCTGTCTACAGCAATAACGTGAGATCTCTAATAATACAGTGTGGAAAGATAGCGGGAGGTTCGGTTACAGTCACATACTTCTGGGTGTTCTTGGTCAAGGGTAGGAATAGACAGAGCAGTGGACAATGGTTGAAATTGACATACAGTATGGCCAATAGAAGTGTAACATACACTTCCTCCTGAAGACAAAAAAATTATGGGTATATGTTTCATTTTATAGGGTTTAATGTTTGGGATCATAGAGATCAATGTGTGTGGTAAGGGCTCCTGGTGAGGTTAGCTAACTTGGGTAGGCAACGTTTTTCTGCGTCACAAGCTGCCCGGAATCTCTGAGTGGCATTCAGCAGGAATTTGGCCAGGTTATCTTTGACATCAAGGATAGAAGGAAGGAGGCTATCCAATGCCCAGGGCGCAGCAAGGTCTACAACAGGTCTACATGGGCAGCCTCACCTTGAAGTCTCCCTGGTCAGGACGGGACAGGACAGGTGCTTGGCTACTAGAGAACACGCCTCAACACATGGCATTCATTGGATTCACCTCTGTCTGTAAAACACATTTAGAACTAGTAGGCACACAGGGGCACCTTGATACAATCAAACATACAGTGCTGTAGCTCAAAACCGAAGAGAAAAAAACACACACAAAGTCAATCATGTTTTGCTTGTCTTTTATTTCAGGATTAATATTCACATCACTGGTTAACAATTAATCACAATGAATCACATCTCTTTCATACCAAATATTCATTACATCTTAAATCGAAGGGGGAAACGATGAATTATCTATGACAGATGTCTCTACGATCCGATGTCTTCTGCATGCTCTTATGGTGTGCCCTATGGAATACACACTACCATAATACACCGTAGGCCTCTGCTAGAGGAGAGGTACTACTACGGGCTCCTAGTTGTGCAGGAGCACTACTGTATATACCACATGCCAAAAGACGGTTAATGTTAGTCTCACATGGTCGGGAGGCAGGGATGTCTATGTGACATTCAGGGGGCTGTGTGTGTCTGGGGGCCGCATGTGGGAGAGTGACCTTCCATCTTTGATTTGCCATCTCCCGGTCGCTGTTTCTGCCATTCTGCTCACCAATGGCATGCTACTGTACATCTTTAATAATCAGCAATAGTGCAGGCGGCAATTCTCCGTTGGTTTTAGTTTTGTCAAGCAGCTTAGAGTCTAACTAGAGGGTGACATCTTAGACTGTAGCATCTCTGAATCTCGGCTGCCTTCGGTCCACTGTCCCCATAGAGACACACACCACCTACAGTCACTCCCATTGAGTAAGTAGTACTTACTGTGATCTTTAAAACAGAACAAAAATTAATACATTATGTTCATAATCTTGCATCTTTAATACATTACATTTTGAAAAACATTCTTGAACTTCAGCCCTTAAAAAAAAAAGGCAGACTCCGAAAAGAAACACCCTCCACGAATGGGCCCACGTGAAAGCTGCTCTCAACATCCACAACACCCTAGCCACAACTTCTCTTTTTTAAATTCCTTTAGCGATAAAAACATGTGTGGTGTCTATTTACAAATGGCTGTGTGGAGACTACTGGGGTTGGGGTGGCGGGGGTGGGGGGCGGACGGGTAACTGTGAACCGCTGGAGGGGGACGAGTAGTATAGCAACCGAAGTGACTCCAAACAGGCACACAGAGAGCTGACCGAGAGCGAGCGACCGTCGTGACTCGACCGCCAGACTCGAACGCACCATTACACCACCAACGACCACGAACGTGACCACAGTGAAGAAGCCAGCGAGAAGGAACGGATCGGATCACCCAGTCACACGAACAGTTAACTCCGACACGAGAGCTCGGTCACCAGTACTCTATATACACAGTATTCAAAGTGCTTTAACCCTTTTCTTCAACCCTTTTTATTTATCGGGGTTAACCATGTGGGGGATGTACGGAAGAGCATTAGGGCCAACAGCTGAGTTTTTTTTTTAAGCTTCTGAGTTTAAAGTCAGAAATTCAGACTTTTTTCTCAGAAGTTATTTCTGACTTTTTTCTCAGAAATTCCGAGTTTTTTTCTCAGAAATTCAGACTTTAATCTCAGAAATTCAGACTTTAATCTCAGAAGTTATTTCACTTTTCAGAAATTCTGACTTTAAAGTCTTAAAAAAAAAGCTTAAAAAAATAATAAACTCAGTTGTTGGCCCTAATGCTCTTACGTAGGGATGACTTCATACCTTGTAAATATCATCATAAGGTGCTTTCTTTTGATTCTATAACAATTTAGTCACTTGCTGATTATCGCAGTGCCGTAGATGGCCGCTGCTGCTGTATGACACAGAAAGAATTTCCAAACAGATTCAAAATGGGAGTCATCATCATTGCTACTGTTTCTTTCACTTTGACTTGTGTAGATTCTCAATTTGCGCCGCATGACTTAAGCAGCATCTTCACAGTGCAACAACATAACTGCCATTATATATACTCAGGGCTACCAAGTTTGACCAAAAGTTAGGAGTGAGATTTTGTCTCTCAGTCACGAGCGCACCCCCCCCCCCCCCCCGCCGGCTGGCCGTGTCCGAACGTCCATACTATATAGTACATACTGCAACTCGCCTACTACATGCTATTTAGTACATACTACTCCACGAAAACATGTTTAGTATGCGAGATAAATGTAGCATGCTACTCGAGTCATCCAGTGAAAGTGACGGGCTCCGGCTACTATATAATATGTAGTACGCTGATGATGTAGCATGCTGCATCTGGCGTACTATATAGTATGTACTACACATAGTATGGACATTCGGACACAACCTCTCTCTATCTCCCCATCCTGCGCCCCCCTGCCCCCCCCCCCCCCCCCCCCCCACGCTAGGTAGATTTGAGTAGTCTTCATTGAGCGCGAAGGACGACTGGGAGGCGAGATTTGCGTTCTTTCAAGTAATTTCAAAATAAAGGTCCCATAACCATTGAACTGCTAGTATCTGGGTTGGTAATTTCTCCGCGTGAGAATTGTGAAGTGAGGCTTGTGAGCGTGAGAAGAGGCTGAAATGCGTGTGTCACACACTCAATGCGTGAGACTTGGCAGCCCTGATATACTGAATGTGTTGTAGGGTTTTTCAGCAGGTAAACAGGGAGCTGTTGACTTCAAGATACTTACTGCCAGATAAGCAGTAATACCACAGCAACACCTTGCTGTGCTGCGGTTGGTATCCCCTCAGCTGGAGAAGTGAGACAGGGGGTCTTTCCTCCTCTGAAGACAAACTCCCAGTGTTTCAAAGGCAACGGAGCGAACCTCCGACCAGATACAGCAGCGCTGCACACACCTGGCAAACTCCCCCAGGGGACTCATCTAGGCCGTGTGCCGGTTGAGCTTAGCTTCATGAAACTATCACAATATCAACATCACATCTATTCTACAGTACATGTAGGCCTACACACACACACACACACACACCACTGGATCCTGTCATTCAACGTCATGTTTCACTATCTTTCCCTGCTTTCAAAAACCCACAGATAGGTAGTCAGAGTTAATAACCTTTTGGTTGAATAAATAAGAGGCAAGCAATAAGTGACATTATTATTGATAATCTGTCCCTTTTTGTTACACGGCGCTGCCTACATAATCAGTGGGAACAACAGCATTAGCAGCCAGTTGAATCGCATTCAATTTAAGACAGTTCAGTAGTTAAGACAGCTGCAAAGGACTTCCCGATTCACTATGTTCAATCCTCACGCTATTGATAAATCTAAATACAAAATATTACGGTTCTTGCATCTTCCTTTTCACGAGGTTTTGGACAATGCTACATAGACCTGATGTCTAGAGGAATGGAACAGTGTCATTGGAGGAGGCCCCCTCCCTCACCTCTCCAGCCAATCAACTCTGTTTGCCGCCTTTAGTTTATTCCCCAGTCCAGCATCTGTCTGCCAGGCTGTAGTTCATATACACACAGGGCAGCCGTAAGGGGGAAGTCAGTTAGGACGTTTCCAAGGGCCCTGCACTGCCAGGGGCCCCATAAACCACTATTATTATTATTCATATTATTCATATTATTCATATTATTCCTATTATTATCATCATCATCATAAGGTCTAGGTTTGGGGGGCCCAATATTATATTCTTTCAAAGGGCCCAACATTTCTAGTGGCCCCTGTGTACGCATAATATGTGTAGCTGAAGATCTTGTACCCTCAGCAAAGACCGCTGTATTGCTCTCTGAGACATAAAACAGTAAGAGGGAAAGGGTATACTGATGAAGAACAACTGAACCACACAGCCCACTCTAATACAATAAATTACGAATAAACACAATACAGATTTTTTTTTTTCTTTAAGAGAGAGAGAGAGTTGTTAAGTCTACCTGTTGAACAGCCTACAAGGTCCATTATTGTTGCCGAGTGCTGTTTTGGTGGGTGTGCTTGCTGCAGGGTTGGGGGTGGGGGTTGGGGGGGGGGGCGTCGTCGAGGGCAGAGGGTCACAAGTTTACAGAGGTGATCTAGACATAACATATTATTGGCTAGGAGGAGATCACATGACAGTCCCACATGCTCACAAGAAGGGGGTGTGTGTCTAATAGCCATATATGACGGACTGTTGACACTACAGTAGATCTCAGAAAACCTCTGGGGTCCCCATTAGGGAAAGGGTGTCACTGCGCTCGATGGAAGGGAGTGGCAGGGCAGGTATTTACCTAGGCCTGTCACTTAGATAGCGTTGGCCGGTTGCGGTAGTCTACTCTGAGATAGACTTGACGGTTCAGTGACACGCTGACAGTGTCCGGGTGTAGTACTAGCAGATTAACAGTAGCAGTAGTACTGTAGTAGTAGTAGTAGTTCTAAGGCCGGAACTAAAGGTAGTCAGCGATGGGCTAGTCTCTGCGCTGACATGACTTGGCAGAACAGTGAGCGTCTAGGCTAGTGGGTTCACTCCGAGGTCGCCAGCTCCACTCATCACTGCAACGTTTTAGCCAGAACCCCCCCGCTGGACAACACCGTCACAGGGGAAGACCTGTGGCTGCTCTCTCAGGGGCCGGTTCTACACTCACTAGAAGCTGGAGAGACTAGAAGACTAGGAAACAGAAAGAGAGAGAGACGGTGAGGAGATATACTGCATATGTTTGAGGTACAAGCAGAAGTGCTGGGAGCTGGAACGTGGTTAAGTCCTTGTCCTGCTAGCGTCCAGTAGTGAGCCTTGTGGCTGACCGGTGGCTGGGTCCGGGGTGGGGTGGGGGGGGGGGGAGGACAGGGTAGAGGGGTCTGAGGTAGAGGGGGGGGGGGGGGGGGGTCTGGTGGGTTGAGGGGGAGCAGGGTGGGGGGGTGGGGGGGGGGCGGGAGGCTGGCGGACCCCAGAGTAACACTGAGACAGGTGCTGCGATGGGGGTGAGGGAGGTGGGCCGGGAGATGATGTCTGCGGCGTGGGTAGCTGCGAGCCCGCGCGTTCTCGCCAAAGCTCGGCCGGGGAGACTCAATCTGCCGGAGAGGACAAAAGAGAAAAAACAAGAGAGGAGGACAGAAGAGACAGAACGAGACAGAGAGGAGGACAGAAGAGAGAGGACGAGACAGAGAGGAGGACAGAAGAGACAGAAGAATAGACAATACATTTGTTAGAATAATGGCAAGAGACATCATTCACTCTCTTTAACTCAAGTTGTCTAAACTGTAATCGATTGCGGGCTAAGAATGGTGTGTGTGTGTGTGTGTGTGTTGGGTCGGGGTGGGTACTGACTTGTCTCAGGGATGCGTTTGTCCATGCCCAGCGGGTCCCTCAGCCCCTCCCCCCCGAAAGGATTTGGAGAGGCCTCCTTCACTCCGTTCTCCTTAGTCATGCTTCCTGGAAGTGCAGCCGGAGCGCCACTAGGGGGAGATGTTTTCCCTGCAGCTTTCTCCTGCGCCTCCTCAGTCTGCGGACACAGGCTTGATGATGAGGGGCTTTCGGAGAGTAGTGTGTGCAAGCATGCCCTCTAGTGGCACAGACGGTTTGTATAACATTATATGTTTATAATATTATTATATGCATATTCGGTATAATAATAATAATAATAATCTTTATTTATAGAGCACATTTCAGACACAACGTGCCTCTCAATGTGCTTTACACAACATAATAAATACAAAATGCAAATACAGTAGACAACAGAAAAAACAAACAAACAAAACTAAAATTAAAAACCTGCATTGTCATTATCCAATGGGAAATGCCCTTTTCCAGATAGCAAGCGGATCTGGGCCATATATGGGCTGGAACTAAGTCACAAGGGCCAGATCTGGCCTGTATATGGCCCAGATCCGCTTGCTATCTGGGTTTGAACAGGTAGGTCTTCAGATTTTTTTTTGAATGTATCCACGGTGCCATTTTTTGAATGTATCCACGGTATAGATACTCTCTATATCTCTATAGCTCTCCCACAGTTGAATATGTTTTTGACTCCGACAAATCTGACTTAAACAGTGTGACCTCACCGTGTTGTGTCCATTCCCTGTCTCCATGCCAACGTTGTCCAG
Organism: Borostomias antarcticus; assembly: GCF_949987555.1. NCBI lineage: Eukaryota > Metazoa > Chordata > Actinopteri > Stomiiformes > Stomiidae > Borostomias > Borostomias antarcticus. Next base: position 13,884,966 of record NC_140257.1, read on the forward strand.
CGAGCCAATCTTGGACCTGGCCTTGACGTTCACCTTGTGAGACTCAATTTTCACATCACCACCTCCTGGGTGAAGTGAACGGTTAACAAGACATAAAAGAACGGAACCGAACGGAACCGAGGGGGAACAAAACAGAAGAGAAGAAAACAGAACAGGACAGACCTGAAGTTAATTGTATCTCATAAGAGGTGGATTCAACCGTGAAGTACAGTAGCTAATTGCTTTCACCTGGCTTATGCTTCATGTTATCCTTGGAGCCACACTTGGCCATCACCTTGCTCAGATCCACTTTCTTATTCAGGATCTGGACCTGAAAAAAAAAAAAAAAAAAACGCGCGCACACACGCACACACACACACACACACACACACACGCACACACACACACACACACACACAAACAACAGACAAACGCACACTGTAGGCCATGGGGGAAAATGGGACACGGAAATAAGCCTGTACTCAAGTTGCTCGCCTGAGGCCCTATCACCATTCCATTCCCTACAGTATGACTTAGTGTATTGAACTGAACATCCACTTCAACACATTCAGGTAAAATGTTGATTTGACATGTTGTTGAGTTCGGTTTAATATCCAGGTGTTAAGACTGTTACTGAATGCAAAAGACAGTTAAAGAAAAACACATAGAAAGCTATAGAATGTTCCAGCCTGGTTATTTTGGTGAGAGACAGGTTGAACATGCACCGACTGCACTATAGCAGTGAATCTATGCTGAATGGAGTCCAATGCAGGATGTCAGTGGACTAATGGGGCAGACGGCCATAAAGGAACACCACCTCAAGTCCCAACACCAATCCCATAACCCCTGACCCCTGACTCTTTCACGAAGCTGTGAGGGCTGGATACTGTATGTGAAAACGATACGACGGATATCCCAAATCCACTCGCCTATCCAGAAGGTACCTGGAGCGGTACGAGAGAGGAGGTTGGGGGTTGGGGGAGCTAGTGCTGCACAATTAATTAACCGTCCGTTAATCGTAATCGCAATCATGACCCTTGCAATTAACTAATTGCAAAAGGCAGCAATTAATGTGATTAATAATTCGGCTTTGCACCGAGCGTGCCGGGGGGCGAGCGGACCAATCACAGGCGTTCATGCTGTCTGACCAATCACATGCATTCTTGCTGAGTGCACTGGGAGCAATTCCACTGATAGACAGAGAGCAGATTTTTGTTCTCCTTTTTTAATATATACTGTATATATATATATATATATATATATATATATATATATAATATAATATAATATATATAAAGGTGGTACTACAGAAAATATATTTAAAATGTGAAATATCAATCACACTTAATAATCGCAATCACAATATCGGGCAAATTATGGCAATCAGTGTTTGTTGGTCATCCTGTAGCCGTGCGGCCCCCAGAGTGGGCGTGGTACAGCGCTGCTACTTACGTTCCCTCCCCCAGGGACATGCTTGATATTGTCCTTGGAGCCGCAGCGCGAGGTGATGTGGCTGAAGTCCAGCTTTTTGTGGACTAACTGAACCTACGAGACGGCACACAGCAGCACAGGGGGACAGGCGGTCAGCGGAGACAGGCATTAGTGGGGGGGGCGGGGAGTGTAAGGGGGGGGGGGGTCAGCAGCCAGCATGGTGGGGTGAGAGGCCTCTGAGGGGGTTATATTGAACTGTAGCATTGGAAGTGAACTGTAGCATTGAAGTGTTGATCGCTAGCATCAAGATAACTGCTCCAATAACTGTTCCAGTTATCGAATTCCCCTCCGTACACACACACACACACACACACACACACACACACACACACACACACACACACACACACACACACACACACACACACACACACATCATTGTCCATATCTGCCCAAGATCAAGTTCTGTGTTCACTCTGGTCTTCAGTCTGTAATGGTGCTGCTGTGTAGAAAGTGCCTGCTGGGTAAATACGTTTACGGCTCTGAGATGGCGCAGGTGACATCATATCAGAGAGGATGAGTCATCGTTCTGCTCCCTCTCTGTAAAAACACAGACCCAGTCATGTTCTCTCTTCTTCATGGCTAAGACTGGCACACACACACACACACACACGCAAGTAGATGCACACACACACGCACACACACACACACACACACGCACACGCACACGCACACGCACACGCACACGCACACGCACACACACACACACACACACACACACACACACACACAGGTTGGATAACGTATGGTACAATCACTGGTGTTGGACAACAGCCATTGGCAACTGTACCAGGCTTTAACCGGACCCCAGACAACAACGCTGTAACAAGGTCACAACGGTTAGCCTAGCTATGGGCTGCTGTGACAAGGTCACGAGTTAGCCTAGCTATGGGCTGCTGTGACAAGGTCACGCTTTAGCCTAGCTATGGGCTGCTGTTCAAATTGAAAGACAAAGGTTAGAATTAAAGGTGTTAAATAAAGCGTGGGACAAACAAAATACATAACTAAACACAACTAAGCTGCATACTGTAGGCGTTTTGTTGGCCAAAAACGGTGTGTCTGGCCGTCTGTGTGTGTGTGTAGGATCCAGCGGAGACAGAAACCGGTGGTGTACTGTGTGACATCATCACGTTCCCAACAAGGAATGAACAGGTGCAGGCGTCATGAACAGGAAGAAGACAACGTGCATGTGTGAGTGTGCGCGCGCGCACGTGCGAGTGTGTATAATCTGTGTGTATAATCTGTGTATAATCTGTGTGACAGAGAGAGACAGAGAGAGAGACAGAGAGAGATAGAGAGAGAGACAGAAATACAGAGAGAGACAGAGAGAGAGCCACACACAGAGACAGAGAGAGACAGAGAGAGGGAGAGAGAGAGAGACAGAGAGACAGGGAGAGAGACAGAGAGAGAGACAGAGATAGAGAGAGAAATACAGAGAGAGACAGAGAGAGAGACACACACAGAGACAGAGAGACAGGGAGAGAGAGAGAGAGAGAGAGATAGAGAGAGAAATACAGAGAGAGAGAGACAGAGAGAGAGACACACACAGAGACAGAGAGACAGGGAGAGAGAGAGAGAGAGAGAGAGAGAGAGACAGAGAGAGAGAGGGACTGAGTGCCAGTTCCAGTGATGGAAGGTGGAGGAGTGTGGAGGGGGTGGTGGAGGTGGAGGTGAGGATGGTAGGGACTCACTTTGCCCTGGCCGGTCTGTTTGACATCAGTCTTGCCCTGGCCGGTCTGTTTGACATCAGTCTTGCCCTGGCCGGTCTGTTTGACATCAGTCTTGCCCTGGCTGGAGGAGACCTGGGGGGGGAGACAACCACCACTGGGTCAATAACAGAACACAGGGCTGCTTGGCTCAGTAGCACCAATCAGGAACAAGGACAGTGGGATGTATGGGTGAGTAGCACCAATCAGAAACCAGAACAGTGGGATGTATGGGTGAGTAGCACCAATCAGGAACCAGAACAGTTGGATGTATGGGTGAGTAGCACCAATCAGAAACCAGAACAGTTGGATGTATGGGTGAGTAGCACCAATCAGGAACCAGAACAGTGGGATGTATGGGTCAGTAGCAGGTAGTTCAGGTGTTCGTGTGTGCAGAGGAGGAGCGGCAATTGTCTCTCGAGGATGAATTTCTCTGTCCGTCTCTTGTCACTGTGACAGACGGCGCTCAGTGGTGAAGCACTGTCCCAGCCAGCAGGGGAATACAGACACACACGGGCTGGGCTGTCTGAGCAGAAATGACAGCCGTGTGTATGAGTGTGTTCCTGGTGATGCTTCCCACTAGATGTGAAGAGGCAGCTGTCAGTTAGGATGTAAAGAGAGGAGGTGTGTGTGTGGGGGGGGCTACGGAGTGACTGACAAAGTATGTGTAATAGAGAGAGAGAAAGAGAGAGAGAGAGAGTGAGAGAGAGAGAGAAAGAGAGAAAGAGAGAGAGAAAGAGAGAGAGAGAGAAAGAAAGAGAGAGAAAGAGAGAGAAAGGGAGAGAGAGAGAAAGAGAGAGAGAGAAAGAGGTGATGATGCGGGGTGGTGATGATGCAGGGTGGTGATGATGCGGGGTGGTGATGATGCGGGGTGGTGATGATGCGGGGTGGTGATGATGCAGAGTGGTGATGATGCGGGGTGGTGATGACGCGGGGTGGTGATGACGTGGGGTGGTCATGATGCAGGGTGGTGATGACGCAGGGTGGTGATGACGCAGGGTGGTGATGATGCAGGGTGGTGATGACGCGGGGTGGTGATGACGTGGGGTGGTGATGATGCGGGGTGGTGATGATGCAGGGTGGTGATGACGCGGGGTGGTGATGATGCGGGGTGGTGATGATGCGGGGTGGTGATGACGCGGGGTGGTGATGATGCGGGGTGGTGATGATGCAGGGTGGTGATGACGCGGGGTGGTGATGATGCGGGGTGGTGATGATGCAGGGTGGTGATGACGCGGGGTGGTGATGACGCGGGGTGGTGATGATGCGGGGTGGTGATGATGCGGGGTGGTGATGACGCGGGGTGGTGATGATGCGGGGTGGTGATGACGCGGGGTGGTGATGATGCGGGGTGGTGATGATGCAGGGTGGTGATGACGCGGGGTGGTGATGATGCGGGGTGGTGATGACGTGGGGTGGTGATGATGCGGGGTGGTGATGATGCAGGGTGGTGATGACGCGGGGTGGTGATGATGTGGGGTGGTCATGATGCAGGGTGGTGATGATGCGGGGTGGTGATGATGCGGGGTGGTGATGATGCGGGGTGGTGATGATGCGGGGTGGTGATGATGTGGGGTGGTGATGATGCAGGGTGGTGATGATGCGGGGTGGTGATGACGCGGGGTGGTGATGACGCGGGGTGGTGAGGGGCGAGAAGGAGGGCGCCGGTAATGAGATGTGTCTGGATTTAGACGGTGTTAATAGCAAGGTGCTCGGTTGACATGGCAGCGGTGAGGGCAGGAGCAACGTGTTAATTGTGGGCTGACACCCACAATACAGGTACAGGTCTCAGTGAAGAGCCCCTTTCCCAAGACGATATGAGACGAAATAAAGAGGTTTAACGGGAACACGGTTTAAAATGTGCTTTGTTTCTTCTCAGGCTTCTTTCTCTTAACTGAAACCAATAACACCGTCCCGGAAGTGAGGGACCCCACCGGGCTGGAATCCAAAGAAAAGTATTTGAAAGTTCAACGTAAGACCTGGGTCAATTACTATTTGAAAATAATGTCACATGGGGTGCATATGATTTTATGTCCCCCCCAGTGCATTCAAACCGCTGGGCCAGAGAGGCGGACTTTAAAGGGTTCCACATATGCTAAACTCAATCGAAAATGTATTTTTCACCCTCATTTCGGTTTTTGAGAGTCTTACTGATATGCCCAGTCCCAATTCCTAACACTCGCTGCTCTCTCTGTATTGCCCGTGAGCGCTCCCCCCCTCCCCCCTCCTATCAATTGCTTCATTTTCCGGAAGTGGGGGCCCTGACGTCACGTTTTTTGAGAATTTGCATACTTCGCCCCTGATTAGCATATTTAGATTGTTGCTAGGCCACCTTATCATTTACCTGCCTCGCGTCTCCAGTCTACGAGGATGGACATTAACTTTGGTAAACGGTGCCATGTCCTTGGCTGTTCTCTAACAAACAAGCCTCTCCACTCCCTCCCACGCGATGAAAGAAAGGATAAGTGGTTGAATTTTATTTATAATTGTAATATTCCCGAAACCCTTCCTAAATCAGTCTTAGTGTGCGCTGCGCACTTTACTCGCGAATCGTTCATAAATCTCGGCCAGTTTGAACAAGGACTTGCAAAGTTCCTGCTTCTAAGGAACGATGCTACCAACTGTTCGTGAAGACGCTGAAACTGTGAGTACAAAAATACCAAACTCCACGAGTTGTGCTTTGTGTGTGTGTATGGTGGCTGTTGTAGCCGGCGCGCTAACGTATATTATTCTAACAGGAACTTAGATTGTTTACAGTTGGCTCGCCTATTTGCTATTTTGGTAATAACGTTAGGCCTATGTGATGCTATTTTAGCCTCCTGGTTTAACTAAACAGGCTCGGGTACATTAGCCAACAAGTTGCTGGTCTATAGACCTTTTTCTGTGCAACGTCATCATCCTGTTTCGAAATTGCACACGCATCGCTGTAATGACACCTGTCAATAGAATCCATGCATTTGATTGATGCACCTGGTGGCAACCCGAACCCTAACGGCTGGTTGTCGTTTTCTGGATCGCGAGGCGGGTCAAAATCGTAAGGAACCAAATTAGCTGCCATCTTTTCAAAACAGCAAAGTGGGCGGTAACATTACCTGGCGGGAACAAATTTAAATAAATAATTAGCATACTCTGAATCAAGTCAATTCAGCCTGGAGGGGTGGGGGGGATACTAAAATAGCCCTGATAAATAAATAAATGTTTATTCAGACCAAAGGACATTATAGAGCACATTTTCACCAAATGGCCCAAAGGTAGAGATAGAAGGTAGGTTAAATTAGCATATGTGGAACCCTTTAAGACAATCAGCTTGTTTGAAATACATTCAAGTAACTGATCCAGGTCTGCTTCTGGGGGCTCTGGGTCTTGGACCCAACCCCCCCTTGCATTTTGTTGTCTTCCTTACTGTCTTTGTATTATTAATATTGTTAAAAAATTGTAAACGATGCACTCAACTGACCCTGGCATTGATCATGTATGTTTGGTGTCATATAAGCCCAAGCAGGCGTATTATAATCTGCTAAATGACTGTAATATTATGTAATGCAGTGTTATAGTATGCATGACACAATAATAACAAATTCATTCATTCTGACCACTGCTGCCCAGTGTGAGTGCTCTCCCTGGCTGGTCTCGCTAGCCAACGGCCGCGTCTCCCTCCTCTGGGCGGGGTCTCTCTCTCACCCGTCCGCCTCCTGGCTGGTACTTCATGTTGTCGGTGGAGCCGATCTTGGAGCGCACGTTCTTCAGGTCGGGCGTGGGCGCGTTGAGGGGTCGGGCGGGGCGTGGCGCCCGAGGCACCGGGGGCTTCCTCTCCGGGGGGGTCTGCTTGGGCACGGGGGGCTTGGTGATGCGCCTGCGCGGCTCGCGGGCCTCGCCGTTGGCGGCGGGCGGGGCGGGGGCGGGGCCGGGGGGGCGCGGGGCCCGCGGGCGGGCGGCTGGGTGAGGACAGAGAGGTGGGGAGGGGGAGAGAGAGAGAGAGAGAGGTGTGGAGGGGGAGAGAGAGAGAGAGAGAGGTATGGAGGGAGAGAGAGAGGGAGAGAAAGAGAGATGTGGAGGGATAGAGAGATGTGGAGGGAGAGAGAGAGAGATGTGGAGAGAGACAGATGTGTGGAGAGAGAGAGATGTGGAGGGAGAGAGAGATGTGGAGAGCGAGAGAGGGGGAGAGACAGGTGTGGAGAGAGAGAGAGATGTGGAGGGAGAGAGACAGGTGTGGAGAGAGAGAGAGATGTGGAGGGAGAGAGAGAGGTGTGGAGGGAGAGAGAAAGAGAAAAAAGGTGTGATAAACGATCTGCTACACTCAGAAAGTCTAAATCCCGTGGCGATGGGTGCTAGCAAGCGCAAATCATTTGGTTAGCGGTTACCTGCTGTGGTCTTGGGTGTGCTGGGTTTCAGCGCAAATCATTTGGTTAGCGGTTACCTGCTGTGGTCTTGGGTGTGCTGGGTTTCTTAGCTTCAGCTGTCTTGTTCTCAGTCTTGTTAGCTATGGTGGAGGGGCAGGAAATATCAACAGAGTTCCCAAATCAGAGATTAGTCTATATTATCAACACACAAATTTAACTCCATCATTGTTATCATCATGTGGAACTGTGTCTGAATTTGTATTCTGTAGATCAGTTGTTCCGAAAAGGTGTGAGGCAAGTCCAGGTGTGCCTTGGGATTTTGGGACACTGACAACCATACATTATTAATATACAACTATATGAAAAGTTATGAATTGATTTTTAATTTACTATATCTAGGGATGTCCAGATTCAACCCACGGCATTGGTATCGGGCCGACACTGGCCCAGAACGCTGGATCAGAGATCAGTGGGGAGAATAAAAAGATCCGAAGTGCTCAGCATGTGACGACTTCCAATGAATTGTGGAAACTGAGTCCACAGAACAGAAGCGCAACGTGATGTTACTAAACTAGAACGTCTCATTTTAAAGTAATCTCAATGACAATTGAAAGGCTTCCAAAGGAACATCAATTTTACACAGGCAAATTAAAGACAAAAATAACCACTCTCTTTGCTTCCAAGGAAACAAATTCTCAAAGGTTCAAAACGCCTCTGAACTCCATAACAAATTGCTCACTGAATTCCCTCCACCCGAGGAGGAGCATGGATTTTTGCACGGATGTGAATACAGATAGCAAGCGGATCTGGGCCATATATGGGCCGGAACTAAGCCACAAGGGCCAGATCTGGCCTGTATATGGCCCAGATCCGCTTGCTTTGGTGTGACTTGGGCATAAAAAGCTCAAAATCCACTGCTGTGGAGTATATAAGATAGGTCTACCAGTATGGACCGTGCTCTACACACTCTGTGTGATACAGTATACGGCCTGGAGGCATGTACAAGCAGTGTTATCATCCACAGTACCTGGTGAGCCATTCTTATTGGCGGACGCTCTGGCAGGGGGCGTGGCCTTTGGCACGGGCGGACGTCGTTCAGCGGTGCCGTTCTCAGTCTGAGGAGGCAGAGAGGAGGCGTGAGGGGAGAGGACAGAGGGACAGGGGGACAGAGGGAGAGAGGGACAGAGGGACAGGGGGATGGAGGGACAGGGGGACAGAGGACAGCAGGCGGACAGAGGGACAGGGGGACAGAGGACGGCAGGCGGAGAGGAAGAGAGGATTGGGGAGGGGGAGGAGACTAGGGATGGAGAGCAGGATGAGGGAGGGAGAGATCTAGGGAGATCAAGGCCATAGGTCGGCGTCTAAGGGGGAGGAGCCAACCAGGTGGGGCCAGCGAGGACCACAGATGAAACAACGTTTTTCTCTGAAGCGACGAGGGGGACGGGAGGGGGAGGACGGACCTGGACTCACCTTTGACCCGGCGTCCCTGGGGGCGGAGCCTGCGGGGGTTCGGCCGGCCGGCCCCTTGGCCCCGGCGGCGTGGGCGGTTGCCTTGGTGGCAACGGGGCTTTTTTTATTGGTGGAGGCCGAGTTGGGGGAGGAGCGTTTAGCGGGGGGGGCGGCGGCCTCGCCAGTGGACAGGGAGGCGGGTCGCGTTTTGACGGCGTTGGGCTTGGCGGACCCGGCGGCAGGCTGGACATGATGTGACAACAGCAGACGAGGGGGACAGAGAGGACAGGCCGAGGGAAACACAGATGACCATGGCGGCAACACAGACGGCCAGGCGGCAGCAGAACTCACGATTCATGGAAACCATAAAATCATATTATATAAACCATAAAAACAAACAAGCCATAAAATCATAGGTCAAATGACAAGCATCGGCAGAGCAATTTGAAATATGAGGCAATTTTCAAAGCGCTTCTCTCTCTTTCTCTTTCTCTCTCTCTCTCTCTCCGCCTCTCTCTCTCTCACACACACACACACACACCAAAAAACATGCACACACGCGCGCACACACACACACACACACCGGCGACTGCAGTAACAGTTGCGGAAGCAGCTTGCACTGAGATGAATGAGGACATTGTCTGTCCCGGGCCCCGTCCCCGCTGTCCCCGGCCTACCTTGGTCTTACTGTCGGGGCTGGCCAGGTCCTTGCTCCCGTTGGCGGTCGGGGACTTGGCCGTCCCCTTCCCGGACTTCTCCACCTTCTCCGCCATCTTGACCGTCGCCTTCTCTCCGTTTTCTTTCTTCTCCGTCTTCTCGTCTTTGCCGGTCTTCTCCGGCTTGTCCGCCTTCTCGTCCTTCTCGGTTTTGTCGTATTTCTCCGCCTTGTCGAACTTCTCCTCCTTCATGATGCTCTCCGATTTCCTGGCCTTGTCCGAGTCCTCCATCTTCTTGAACGGATCGTCTTTCTCCTTCCTGTCGAGGAGGTCGATCTTGCCCTGCTTGTTCTCAGACATGTTCAGGTTGTCCGTCTTGGGGACGTTGTCCATCTTCTCCTTGTTGTCTGGTTTCACTACAGGGACACACGGCACAATTGTTACTTCCTACGCGGGGGGGGGGCTGGTCTGAACTGGCGTGAACCCCGGCCCAGCCAACGCTCCCGATGTACGCCACGGAACTCAAAGTGCACATGAGCCACGGTGATCAAACACCCCCAACACTGAACAAACACATCCGCTACATCCACATATAGAGAGAACCGATTTATTAATCAGTCAGAGGTCGAGAGAGAGAGGGAGAGAGAGAGGGAGAGAGGGAGAGAGAGAGACAGATAGAGGGAGAGGGAGAGAGAAAGAGAGAGAGAGGGAGGGAGAGAGAGAGTGGAGTGACAGCGAGTTCTGGGGGAGAGTGAGAGGGAGGGAGAGAGAGAGAGAGGAGGGAGAAAGAGAGAGAGGGAGGGAGAGAGAGAGAGAGTGGAGTGACACAGCGAGTTCTGGGGGAGAATGAGAGGGAGAGAGTGGAGGGAGGAGAGAGTGGAGAGAGGGAGGGAGGAGAGAGTGGAGGGAGGAGAGAGTGGAGGGAGGAGAGAGTGGAGGGAGGGAGAGAGGGAGGGAGGAGAGAGGGGAGGGAGGAGAGAGTGGAGGGAGGGAGAGAGTGGAGGGAGGGAGAGAGGGAGGGAGGAGAGAGAGGAGGGAGGGAGAGAGGGAGGGAGGAAGGAGAGAGTGGAGAGAGTGGAGAGAGGAGAGAGTGGAGGGAGAGAGGGAAGAAGAGAGGGAGGAGAGAGTGGAGAGAGTGGAGGGAGGGAGGGAGGAGAGAGTGGAGAGAGGAGAGAGTGGAGGGAGGGAGAGAGGGAAGGAGAGGGGGAGGAGAGAGTGGAGGGAGGGAGAGAGGGAAGGAGAGAGTGGAGGGAGGGAGAGAGGGAGGGAGGGAGGAGAGAGTGGAGTGGAGAGCAGGGGTGGCGGTGAGGCAGGGACAGGGGCCGCTCTGAGAGACAGACAGAACAGGACATTGTTGGATTAGACCTTATGTAACCCAGCCTGGCACAGCCTGTGTCCAACCCATGGACAGAGGAAAACAGACAATCGGAAAGACAGAGGAGAGAGAGAGAGAGAGAGAGAGAAACAGAGAGAGAGATGCAGACGGTCTCCGCTTCACCAATTAAATCCAGACACCCTTTGGAAAGTGTCAGCGGTGTTCTTTTTGTAGAAGATACAAACAGGGTATGAGGGGGGAGGTGCGTTGTGATGGTGTCTCAGATGGTCCACCTCCAGACTGTTCAATCACAAAGGTCATGGGAGATTTTATATTTATATATATATTTATTATTATTTATTATATATATATTTATTGATTGGCCAGCCCAACTCTGCTCAAATTCTTTAAAAAAACAAAACAAAACTTTTTTATTTTAACTAATTTATTAAATACATAATTGTGGTTTGTACCAGTTTGTGTTAGGTCATCATTCATTTTAAAAGTGTATTTATTACTTAAACTAGGCTACCTTATATATTATATATTCATAATCCACCAATGACACGACCTCAACTATTTCCGGTTTGATCTGTTACCGCAAAAAAATCTGACTGTTCTGCTCAGTGCTCAACAAGCTACAACTAACCAACCTGCTCACAGTGGCGAAAAGAGCAATAAAAACAATTGACCACTTCTTCATAAAAAAAAAAAAAACTGGCAATGCTAATGAAGAAGCTACCACTCGAAATGACAGCGCAGCAGGTGCAATCGAATGCAGAAGTGCTCCAGAGGCTATCGGAGCTAGCACTCGCACTAGCAACATCACCATCGGCGAGGAAGCTAGCACCAGCAGGCAGTTGCAGTTTGATGTTGTGATGTTGGGTATGGCCTAGTGCTCGGTCATGAAGTCATATTAACATTCTTGTTGTTGTGCATATTGAATTGTAATACGGATTTCTTATTAGCATACTCTTCACAACTGCCATTCTTTGTAAATAGACGGGACGGGACGGCAGAACTGTTTTTTTTTTTTTCTCAATTCAAAATGTCTCAGAGGTTAAAATCGCATATGACAAAGGTACTAAACTAAAGTATGTGGATGAGTCATCCACCCCTGGCAAAACAGTCACACTGGTCCTTGAAGCTCTCCGCTCTAGTAACTCCACAGCTGCAGTGTGTGTGTGCGTGTGCGTGTGTAGTAGTGTCAATAATGTCACTGTCACATAAATTAGAGCGTGACAGACGGGGGTATAGAGCTGGTGGTCATGATATGACTTCAGGCAACCTTCAAACACGCGCATGCGCGCCGCATCACGCACTGTCCTACAGTATGTAATCATAACATCCTGTTTTTGAATGACCTTGCATTATATATATAGATAGATAGATAGAGGGAGAGAAGGAGAGAGTGAGAGAGGGATAGAGGAGAGAAGGAGAGAAGGAGAGAGTGAGAGAGAGAGAGAGAGAGAGAGAGAGAGAGAGAGAGAGAGAGATAGATGAGGGATTACATCCTGTGACCTTCATCTGAGGGGGAGAAATTAGGCTGCTACAGGAGGAGGTAGCAGCTGCTATTTCTGTTGGTTCCCTGCTGCTCTGGGGAGGGGATGTGGATTGCTTATAGCCTGTTTACTGCTAGTTCTGGGCTCTGTGTGCGTGTGTGTGTGCGTGTGTGTGTGTGTGTGTGTGTGTGTGTGTGTGTGTGTCGTCACATATGGAGGAGATGCTGCTTCCTATATCCATAGACTGAGGCTGAAAATGTATGTCGTTGAGATTTCCAAAGCTTGTGCATCTATTCTTGTTTGTGTCCAAGGGTCATATTACTGTATGTGAACACAAATAAAGATATTCAAATGTGTGTGTGTGTGCGTGTGTGCGTGCGTCAGTCTCTACATAGAACACGTTATGTACAGTACATCATAAGTGTTACATACATGACGTACCATCAACATCCTCTCAGGCTCCAGACAGTGTGTGTGTGTGTGTGTGTGTGTGTGTGTGTGCTCCCTCTACCCACCACTATCTGTTTTTGGAACAATCAACCGGACTCAATTTCAAATCAATCCTCCGAGGCGCTAGCCCCACTCGACAGAACGTTAGAACCGGCCGATTCATCCCCCCGAGGAACACAGACGTTCTAACAGAGGGGTCGCCCGGAGGGTGAACACAATCTAATGCCCCGGGCTGGCCGTGCGCTACTGTACGCCATGACGAGTACAGTACAGCACAAAGCCTCCATAACCCGACGCCACTATAACCGAACTACATTCCGTTATCAGAAGGATAAGAACACAACGATGTCATTTCTAACTCCGCCCCAACGCTGGAGAACGTTCTGTCCATCGCGTCATGACGGAGAGATTATCTGGAACATTCTCTGCCCTTAATGTACTCTGTCTAAGTCTACTTTCCCTTTCAACCAGACCAGTCAATAAGAGTGCACCCTAGCCTGAGGTTCGATCGGTCACTTAGCCTCCATGTTGAGTTCGATCGGTCACCTTACCCTCGATGTTGAGTTCGATTGGTCACCTTACCCTCGATGTTGAGTTTCGATTGGTCACCTTACCCTCGATGTTGACGGGCAGCCTGAGGCCGCTGAGAGGAACCGGCAGTAGAACGTTCTGACTGGACTCCGAGCTCCCAGGGTGCCTTCTGGGTGGCGGCGACGCCGGGGCGCGGGGGCAGGAGGGGTTTAGCGGCGACATCATCATCGGCGCCGCCGCCCTCTCGTCCGCCACGGTGAGCGAGCGCCGGACGGCGGCGTGCGGGGACCGGGTCACGGCGTCCGGAGACGGCGCGCCGGGGTAGACGTTCGACAGGTCCCGGCTGGCGGGCACGGAGAGGTGGGAGCAGTCGGACATGGCGCGTCGCACGCCGTCGCGCTGGCACGGCCACGCCGCCGCCCCGAAAGGGGAGGGCCCCTCCTCTTCGTCCTCGTCGTCCTCCTCCTCCTCGCTGTCCTCGAAGAGGTCGACCGCGGCGGAGCTTCTGCCCAGACCCCCGGCCCTGACCCCGCCCTGGGGAGGGATGGGGGGAGTGGCCGGGGTCGGGGCTGTCCGGATGCCGGGGTCGAATGGAGGCGGGGGTGGCGCCGGCGGGGCGCCGTGGGCTCGGGGCACGAGCGGGTCCGAACGGGCCGGGCCGGAGAAGGAAGGGTTCCAGACGCAGCGCTCCTCGGCCTCGGACGCCCGTGGCGGCGGCGGCGAGGTCTGGCGCCGGGGTCCTTCTATACCGCTCCTGGCCCCGCCGTCGGAGGAGGGCAGCGGCTTGGCGTGCCAGGCCGGCGAGGGCAGGGAGGAGGCGGGGCTGGCGGGGCTCTGCCCGGCGCTGCCCAGCTGCCCCACCCCGCCTCCGCCCGCCGCCGGCACCGCCACCGTCTCAAAGAGGCACAGCTTGTCTTCGGCGGTCGGCCGGGGCGCCCCCAGGATGCCGCTGACCGTCGTCCCCGGCTGCCTGTCCTGCCGCGCGTGCGGGGCACTGGCGGAGGGCACCTTGCCCGGCGACTGACCGGCACTGCTTCCGACCGCAGCCTGCTGCCCGCGACTGGGCAGAGAAGACATCCTCACCTCCCTCTCGTCCTCCTCTCAAGACTTCTTCTCTTCCTCCTCTCCGTCTCTCTCTCTCTCTTCTCTCGGTCTCTCTCCTCTCTCTCTCCGATCGTCTTCTCCTCATATAGGGCTTCACAGTCCAGAAACGGCTGCTCAGGTGGTATCTTAGGTGTGTGTGCGTGTGCGTGTGTGTGTGTGTGTGGCCTGTCTGCCCGCGCGTGTCTGCGTGCGTGAGGTGTTTGTGTGTGTGAGCGTGTGTGTGCGTGCGCAAGCGTGGTGAAAGTGAGTGTGTGTGTTTCCTCTGTCTCTGAGCGGATCAGATGTGATGGTAGAGCTGAATGCTGCTCTCCCTCTATTTCCTCTCTCTCTCTCTCTCTCTCTCTCCCACCTCTGACATCACAGCACTAACTGAACAGCTTTGGTCACATGACTCTATGGAACATGTCCCCATTCGCTAGAGCAGATTATCAGCGCCAAGCGCCAGCAGCAGCAGCACACACACGCACACACACGCACACACACACACACACACACACACACACACACACACACACACACACACACATGCACAAACACTGTTTCCATCCTTTAAACCATTGATTTGACTCTTGTCATATACTGTAGAGTACACCCCACCCAGAAAGAGAGACAGAGAGAGAGAGAGAGAAAGAGAGAGAGAGAGAGAAAGAGAGAAAGAGAGAGAGAGAGAGAGAGAGAGAGAGAGAAAGAGAGAGAGAGAGAGAGAGAGAGAGACATAGATCTGCTCTAGGGGGAAACAGAGCTTCTGTCTTGAATGTCCTCTGTGAAGCAGCATCCATTACCGCATATACTACACCCTCTGTCTCTCCTCCCCCTGTCTCCCCTCTGTCTGTCCTCCCCCTGTCTCCCCTCTGTCTCTCCTCCTCCTGTCTCTCCTCCCCCTGTCTCCCCTCTGTCTCTCCTCCCCCTGTCTCTCCCCTGTCTCTCCCCTGTCTCTCCCCTGTCTCTCCTCTGTCTGTCCTCCCCCTGTCTGTCCTCCCCCTGTCTCCCCTCTGTCTGTCCTCCCTCTGTCTCCCCTCTGTCTCACCTCCCCCTGTCTCCCCACTGTCTGTCCTCCCCCTGTCTCTTCTCTGTCTGTCCTCCCCATGTCTCCCCTCTGTCTCTCCTCCCTGTCTCCCCTCTGTCTGTCCTCCCCCTGTCTCCCCTCTGTCTCTCCTCCCCCTGTCTCCCCTCTGTCTCTCCTCCCCTCTGTCTCTCCTCCCCCTGTCTCTCCTCTGTCTCTCCTCCCCCTGTCTCCCCTCCTTTCCTGTATCCTCCTGAATCTAAATCAAATCTAACTGTATTTATACAGCAGATTTTATAGACAAAGTCAACACAATGCGCTTCACATAATTAAAACGGGAGTATCTGTATTTACTGATCCCACCTCTAATTTTCCAGAGGGATGCAAAAACAGTTCACCCATCCGAGCCCTGCTTCTCCTGTCTCACCAACCTCCCTGTCCCCCCCCATCGTCCTGTCTCCCCCTGCCTCTGGCTTTCTGCCCCTACCTCTCTCCTACCTCTCCCTTCCTCTCTCCTTCCTCTCTCCCTTCCTCTCTCCTACCTCTCTCCTTCCTCTCTCCTACCTCTCTCCTTCCTCTCTCCTACCTCTCCCTTTCTCTCTCCTTCCTCTCTCCCTTCCTCTCTCCTACCTCTCCCTTCCTCTCTCCCTTCCTCTCTCCTTCCTCTCTCCTACCTCTCCCTTCCTCTCTCCTACCTCTCTCCCTTCCTCTCTCCTTCCTCTCTCCTACCTCTCTCCCTACCTCTCCCGTCCTCTCTCCCTACCTATCCCTTCCTCTCTCCTTCCTCTCTCCCTTCCTCTCTCCTACCTCTCACTTCCTCTCTTCTACCTCTCCCTTCCTCTCTCCTTCCTCTCTACCTTCCTCTCTCCTACCTCTCTCCTACCTCTCCCTTCCTCTCTCCTTCCTCTCTACCTTCCTCTCTCCTACCTCTCCCTTCCTCTCTCCCTTCCTCTCTCCCTACCTCTCTCCCTTCCTCTCTCCTACAGTACCTCTCCCTTCCTCTCTCCCTTCCTCTCTTCTTACCTCTCTCCTACAGTACCTCTCCCTTCCTCTCTCCCTTCGACCCTTCCTCTCTCCTCCTCTTCCTTCCTCTCTCCTCATCTTCCTTCCTCTCTCCCTTCCTCTATCCTACCTCTCTC
>NC_140257.1:13906630-13946630 GCF_949987555.1 Borostomias antarcticus
ACACACACACACACACACACGCACACACACACGCACGCACACACACGCGCATGCATACGCGCACAGATATACACAAACACGCGCATGCGCGCACAGATATACACAAACACACACACACGCACACACGCACGCACGCACGCACACACACACGCGCATGCATACGCGCACAGATATACACAAACACACACACACACAAGGGCACACGCCTGCACGCACGTACACATATGCATGTGTCTATATATAGATGCACACATAGATCACCAGCTATAAAAAGAGGGGCTGTGTGGCTTATGCAACGGTGAAAAGTCACATCAATATTATATTATGCAGAGGACAGAGAAGACAGGAAGAGAGGGAGAGAGGGAGAGAGGGAGGAGGAGGAGAGATTGAGGGAGGGAGGGTGGGAGGAGGAGGAGGAGGAGAGATTGAGGCAGGGAGGGAGGGAGGGAGGGAGGGAGGAGGGGAAGAGGCTGAGGGAGGAGGAGAGATAGAGGGAGGGGGAGAGATAGAGGGAGGGGGAGAGATGGAGGGAGAGATAGAGGGAGGGGGAGAGATGGAGGGAGAGAGAGGGAGGGAGGGGGAGAGACGGAGGGAGGGGGAGAGATGGAGGGAGAGAGAGGGAGGAGGAGAGAGGGAGGGAGGGGGAGAGATGGAGGGAGAGAGAGGGAGGGAGGGGGAGAGATGGAGGGAGGGGGAGAGATGGAGGGAGAGAGAGGGAGGAGGAGAGATGGAGGGAGGGGGAGAGATGGAGGGAGAGAGAGGGAGGGGAGAGATAGAGGAAGGAGGATAGATGGAGGGAGGAGGAGAGAGAGGGAGAGATAGAGTAGAGGGAGGAGGATAGATGGAGGGAGGAGGAGAGAGAGGGAGGGGAGGGATAGAGGAAGGAGGATAGATGGAGGGAGGAGGAGAGAGAGGGAGAGAGAGTAGAGGGAGGGGGAGAGATGGAGGGAGAGAGAGAGAGAGGGAGGGAGGGGAGAGATAGAGGGAGGGGGACAGATGGAGAGAGGAGGGCAGATGAAAAACAAAGATGGTGGTTGAGAGAGAGAGGGATGGAGAGATGGATAGAGTGAAGGAGGGTGCTGATGAGATATAGAGAGACCAGTAGATGTCTCTCCTCCCCTAAACATACTGTCGCCAATCATGTCCATAGAGTCCAGCAATGACAGATTATGGATATAACTCAGGAACTTTATAACCAATCACAATGTCAGAAATAGAGAAATTTGCTTTATGAGCACTGATAAAAGTAGTTATACCATAACTGAAAATATATGTAATAAAATATATGAGCATCAACACCATTGACCCTGCACAGTCACAGACATGACGACAGCAGGCCTTCTATTGGACGAAAGGACTGAGGCGGGACAACTTTGCTCCCTCTCCATTGGATAAGCTACCAGTCGGCTGACATGAGTCATTTTCCTTGACAAGGAAAATACAGTATACAGTCTTTTGTGCAAAACATTGACTGCGACATTGAAAAACCTCTACGGTCGGTCGTCAAACAGAGTGTAACGTTTGACATGGAATTTCAATAACTCTTCGAAAAAAACAAACGCTTGAGAAATGGGACTCACCTATTTGGTGTTGAGTGGACGTCGGCAGCGGTAGCACATGTGAAGAGGACAGAAGAGAGAAGACATTTTCCGTCATGTCAATGTCACCGTTTCTAAACACACAAACCAAAAAAAAAAGCAACAACAACTACCACGTACAAGTAAAGCTTCTGAGTTCTACTGAGAAAGAAACGTGTCAACACGTTTCAGCATCTCAAAGCGAAACACGTGAGCTGTGTATGAGCTTTAGTGCCTGATTGCTACTCCGCTGAATTTCAAAATTTTGACAATTTTGAGAGCAAAAGTCAATGGTTCTGAAAGACAATCAGCATCCACCAGTCAGGGGTAGCGTGACATAGAGACAGATAGAGACTCCTCAGTCAACCTCTCAGGCCTATCCGAGGAATACTGTGGCAGAATCGTTTTAGTGAAGGAGGGGGGAGAGGTTTCTTAAGAGACAGAGACAGAAAGAGAGAGAATCACACTACAAACCAACATCCCTACATTAGTGTAAAAGGCTGAGTCAAAGTCGGGAAAGTTAGAGAAGTTAGAGGTGCTCGGCGCAATTCAGGGTTTGAAGCATTTGAGGCTCGGCTCTCGCTGAGCAGAACAAAGTCGCTCGGGAGTCACAGGGTCCTCCGGAGCGTTAATACAGCGTTATTACAATGTCACTGCAGTGTTACGACAAGGGAGGAAGGGGCCCATTGATCAGGATGACCAGCAAAAACGACTCGATCAGATGCGTAGTTATACATAGATCGTTGTTATCATCAGCTGCCGACACAAAGCTACAGAGATAGCCAGGCAGGCAGAGAGAAAGCCTAGCCAGCCAAGACACACACACACACACACACACACACACACATTCAAACTACAGAACAAGCCTCAGCTTGTTGTTATTACACTGTTATGACAGAGACAAGCGGGCCAGACAAACAGCAGCCCCGGTAGTCAGTCCACAGAGCCATGCACTACAGCCATCCACCCCCAATAGTGTCTAGCTAGAATGTCCCCTCTTCAGTGTCAGTGTCACCAACCTTCCAGTGGGGGGAGCTGTGGTGCCCGGGGATCCTGGTGCTCTGTGAGGGCGGGGGGGGAGGGAGGGGGCGGGGCAGGGGGCGGGGCTGTGGGGATAAAGGGCGGCGCCGTGGGGTTCAGGCCGGAGCCGGCCGTAGCAGGCGTGGGGGGTGTGTCAGGCGGTGGGGCGTGGCTTAAGAGAGGAGCGGTCAGGGTGGAGGAGGAGGAGGAGGAGGCTAAGGGGGTCGTGGACGGAGGGTTGAGGAGCGAGGAGGTGTGGGAGGGGGGTGCGGGGGTCTGGGTGAAGGGGGCGGGGTTGACAGGGGCCGCGCTGGCCTGGGAGACGGGGGTGGTGGCGGGCGTGGTCTGGAGGACAGAGTCTAGGAAGGAGAAGGTCTGGGAGACGGAGCTGAGGCCCGGGGAGCCAGGGGCGGCGGCCTGGGGCCCTGGAGGCCCTCCAGACACGGCAGAGGGCACGGGGAAGCCGTCCACGCACATGGGCTCGTAGGGGCGGGGGGAGGCGGGCGCCGGGCCGCGCCCGGGGGGGGCGAGGGGGGCGGCGGGGTCCGGGAGGAGGCCGAGGCCCCCGGCGAGGAGGGGGGCGTGGGAGGAAGGCGCCCGGCTACTTTCACTGTCAGCGAGAGGAACGTGGCCGGGGGCCGGGGGGCCGGCGGGCTCCGGGGGGGGCGGGGCCCCCCACTCCTCCGGCAGCTTCATCCGACTCTTGCTCTTCCTGCCCCTCACCCTCCCCCCGCCCCCTCCGCCTCGCCCCCGGATCTCCCACTCCCAGGGCTCCTCCTCCTCCTCCTGCGGGGAGGAGCCAGGGCTGAACGCCGCGCCGTCCTCTGCCGCCGCCGCCACCTCCTCCTCCTTGGCTTCCTGTCTGTCCAGGAAGTCGTAGACCTCGTCCCGGGGCCGCCTCTTCTTCTTCTTCCTCTTCTGCTGCTTAGCCCCGCCTCCCCCCCTCTCCTCTCCGGACCCCCCGAAGGGGCTCAGGGGCTCCGAGGTGGAGGGGGAGCTGTCGTCCACGGAGCCTCCGGGGGAGAGTGGGGGCGCTTGAGGGGCCGGGGGGCTGGACGCCAGAGGGAGCCCCTCTTCATGGCGTACAGAGAGGAGGAATGAGAGTCACTGACCAGGTCATCATAAAGCCAACTGTCCCCATATCTCAATAACAACGTTAACTGAGATGTTGGAGGACACTTACTGTAGGTACAATTAAGCTGGATAAGTTGGTTTGAAGGCATTCTGTTCAAGCCATGCTCACTTTAATTGAACTTTACCAAAGAAACTGAAAAGTATCTTATTCAAATACAATTTAAGATGTTATTAATCAACTGTGAGATGTAGGGGTTATAATTATAAATAAAAGAGTTAGAGCTTATCAATTCAACCTCTATGATCTTAAGAATAGGATGAGGCCAGAACCTACAGTATGCACTTGTTACTTTTGGGCGTACAGACTAGCCAATGACAGTGTGACGTTTGCACTGCTGTCAGTCAAGTAGCCTATCAGGTGTGATTCTCTCTGGCTGGGGGGGGGGGGGAGATGGGAAATGGAGTCTTCTACACTCCGCAACAGGTCCTCACATGAGCCAACGAGCAGAGGAGTTCATGCACTGTATGAGTGGCATGCAGGCTACTGTACAGACACCAACACGGACTGGTCTGAATACACACGCTACAGGCAGGACCTGGGACCGAACAGAAGAGCTACTTCGGGTGCACTTGATTTGGCAGCTTTTGGTGCAATGGAACCGGTGGAGGTATCTCAAAGACGCTAACGTTGCCCACCAAGTTCGCCAGGCAAGTTTGATCAAACGCACCCCAAATATTTGAACGTATGTTTCCACCCAGGTCTACCACACATTAACAATGGATATGAGGCAGGACATCAGGTGATCAGGAAAGGTTGTTACAAACACACACGAATACACATACACAAGCACATACACAAATACATGACATGAAATAAAATCATACAACTGCACTGTGTGCATGCAGCCTTTCAGAAACACAAACGACGAGCCAGTCAAAGATAACAAGCAACGGATATCACTGCATGCACTTCTGTCTGAGGTAAAGAAACTTCATTCTAGTTTCTCAGTAATATCGTCCCTGCTCCTCTACTTCCTGTCCCCCTCTGTCTCCTTCTCTATCTCTCTCTCCTCTTCTCTCATTTCCTCTCCTCTTCCTCCTCTCCTCTCCCTCACCTCCTCCTACCTTCTCTCTCCTCTCTCCCCCGACACCCTTCCCCTCTCCTCCCCTCCTCTCCCCTCCTCGCTAATCGGTCACGATAATAAATCCTCCTTTTCGTTCCAGGGCTGAGAGCGCCTCCCTGTTCTACCTCCTCCAACTGATTGATGTGTCTTTAACTGATTTCTGTCACCATTTACTCCGCGCCTATAAACAACCCTGCAGTGGGCTGGAGGTGGCGATTATCCTCCGTGTTTCATGCGCTCAACTGTGATTCAGAGCGTTTTAATATGGAGTCAGGCCTTCAGCCACAGGCAGTCCTACTGGTTGACTCACTCAGAGAGCTGGAGAGGTGGGGAGGTGTGTGTGTGTGTGTGTGTGTGTGTGTGTGAATGTGCAGTCTATACTCTCAGAGTGCGCAGCTGCTTTCTACTGAGGTAGCTGAGTTAGCGAGTAACTACCAACTAATACCACTAGCTGGCCTGTAATATATATTTTAAATGTATATTAAGAGTGTAAACAAAACAGGAAGCTGTGTATTCAAAACACATCCCTTCAGGATGACTCAAAATTATTTGGTTTGACTGTATTTTATGAGTTTGAAATCAGTTTTGGCGGTTAGTTGGTCTCTCTGCCTGTCGCCACTCCCACCCATGCTGCTCTGTGTGAGACAACCAGGCCACCGTACCTGATTGGTCCAGGGTGTTGTGGGCAGGACCAGAGGGGAAGGCGTCACTTGGTTTGAACGCAAGGGCCGCCGGGGCCGGGGCGGGGACCTGTTTGGGGGACTCGGAGCCAAACAGAAGGGAGGTCTTCTGGGGTTCGGCCACGCTGGAGGAGAGGCCTGTCTGGAGGGGAGCCATGCCTCCTCCTACTCCTCCTCCTACTCCTCCCATGTTCATGCTCATCATCATTCCTGACTGGGAGAAACCTGGAGAGGAACGCAGATCACTGATATGTACCTGTTATCTACACACCATGGGTTCAGTTTTGACAGCAAGATCATCAATGATGATGTGTTCAAGAGCCTGGAGAATACTGTAGTAGTTATTAAAATCTTGACCACAAATGCTACAAATGCATCGATTGGTGCCATAATGTTGTTTCCAACCACTTCTGCATTGGCGTATTGAGTCATGTCTCATAATGTTCATATGTATATCATGCTTCTAATGACTACAGTTCCCATAGTGCAGTGCGTTTTGACTGATCAAAGACCTAAGAGAGAGTCAGGCATGCTGCAGTCCTTTGTCTTGCTCTGGCTCCCCCATTGGTCAGACATGCCCATCAAAGAGACTGGACCTGGGGGAGGGGAGGGAGAGAGGGAGGAGAGAGAGAGAGAGAGAGAGGAATGAGATATAGAGAGATCCAGACGGAGACAGAAACCATAAAGAAACCATACAGACAGACATACAGTTAGTCAAACACCCGCGGAGGTCTTACCCGACATGTAGTCGGTGTTGAAGGCCGTTTGGCCGGGCGAGCAGGGGCGTTTCTCTCCCTGGGGCTCCTGGCGAAGCATGCCTGTCTGGCCTCCTGACATCAGCAGACCAGAACCTTCCAGAACACAGGAGAGAGACAGACAGCAGCGTTAGGACCTGGTATTATACCAAGGTCTACCACAGGAGAGGGACAGACAGCAGCGTTAGGACCTGGTATTATACCAAGGTCTCAAATGGAGAATAACGTACTCCCGCACACACTTTTTCTCTGCTTTTTAATCAGTCAACGTTTCGGTTTTCTACCTTCATCAGGACAGATTTTACCAAGGTCAGATTATACCAAGGTCTACCACAGGAGAGAGACAGACAGCAGCGTTGGGACCTGGTATTATACCAAGGTCTACCACAGGAGAGAGACAGACAGCAGCGTTGGGACCTGGTATTATACCAAGGTCTACCACAGGAGAGAGACAGACAGCAGTGTTGGGACCTGGTATTATACCAAGGTCTACCACAGGAGAGAGACAGACAGCAGCGTTGGGACCTGGTATTATACCAAGGTCTACCACAGGAGAGAGACAGACAGCAGTGTTGGGACCTGGTATTATACCAAGGTCTACCACAGGAGAGAGACAGACAGCAGTGTTGGGACCTGGTATTATACCAAGGTCTACCACAGGAGAGAGACAGACAGCAGCGTTAGGACCTGGTATTATACCAAGGTCTACCACAGGAGAGAGACAGACAGCAGCATTGGGACCTGGTATTATACCACAGGAGAGAGACAGACAGCAGCGTTGGGACCTGGTATTATACCAAGGTCTAGAGAGACAGACAGCAGTGTTAGGACCTGGTATTATACCAAGGTCTAGAGAGACAGACAGCAGTGTTAGGACCTGGTATTATACCAAGGTCTAGAGAGACAGACAGCAGCGTTGGGACTGGTGATATTCAGTACCCAGATCTACCACAGGAGCAGTCTGCCACTCAGACTGAATTGCCATTTCATTCCACTCCATTATTCAGTCTGAAAGTGCTCCCATTGAGGCCATTTCCTGAGATCAGCGTTGCCGAACGAGTCCTCAGAGGTTCGTTCATCCCCTAACCAATCACATCGCCAGGTTCATCCCCTAACCAATCACATCACCAGGGGTATTTCTAGGATTCAAAGACATCAGGAATGTGCACACTTGGCGCAAACCACAACATTTTACCTACAACAAAATAGGCTAATTCACTGGAGGAGATAAAATGCCTGGTTACATTTTTAAACCTTTTATATATATATATATATATATATATATATATATATATATATATGAGAGAGGATAGAGGACAGAACTAAACTGGGTGGGGGGGGGTGCGTCGCCATGGTTACAGAACCAGATGAGCAGCATCTGAGGTTTCCACGGCAACCCATTTCAGGTCATGAATGACTGGCGTGAAAGCCCAGCTCAGTCAGACGGAAGCACTGAGAGCTGCTCCCTCACACTAGAGCGGGAACCGATAGATAGAGATACTTTAGATAGATAAGATTCACTTTTACTTTAGATAGATAAATACTAGATACTTTAATAATAATCCCCGTGGGGGAAATGTGGGGTTTCAGCAGTGGAAAAGGAACAGCAGCATTGGGGGGAAAAAGTACATCAGAATAGAGAGTATACATGAGATAATATACATAATAGATAGAATTAAATTACAAGAAAACTACAAGAAAAAAAATACAGTATGCATACAGTAAGTATAGGATATATACATACATACATACATACATACATACATACAGTTGTACATGCATCTGTAGGGACTAATGTTTTGTGGACTATTGTGACCAGTCAATAGAGTGTTGTCTTCTGAAATGTTAGGATGGACTTCAGTTTGTCCCTCATCCTCCTCTCCACCACAGCCTCCAGGGCTGTCCAGTTGTTGCCCCACAACAGAGTTGGCCCTCCTCACCAGCTTGTTCGGCTTGTTTCACTCCCCAGACCTGGTGCTGTCTCCCTAGCATGCAACGGCAAAGAACAGTGTGCTGGCTACCACAGACTGGTAGAACATCCTCAGCAGCCTGCTGCACACATCAAAGGACCTGAGCCTCCTGAGGAAGAACATTCTGCTCTCTCCTTTCCTATAGAGGGCCTCAGTGTTGTCAGTCCAGTCCAGTTTGTTGTTCAGGTGCACTCCCAGGAACTTGTATGAGTCCAGCATCTCAATATCCTCCCCCTGGATGGTAATAGGGGTTGGGGGCCTCTTGCAGACTGTAAGAATCCTAGGAGGAGTTTGTCGTTCTTCCTACGTATGAGAAACTAAGTCCTACTCTCAAGTGTCAAGCCCTTTTTATCGTCATCGTCAGCATAAAGTGTTATTTTATGACAAACATCTCCGACTTGTAGCCCATATATAGAGGATGTCGTTCGAATGGCCTCGGCCAGCGGCTCAAGGACCAATGCAAATAGTAAAGGTGACAGAGGACAACCTTGTCGAGTGCCTCTGTATGTAGAAAAGTATTCTGATCTTAACCCATTAGTTATAACGGACGCTTGAGGATTATTATACATTACTTTAATCAAATTCACAAAATTATTACCAAGACCATATCTCTCTAATGTGTAAAATAAAAAAGACCACTCAACTCTGTCAAATGCTTTCTCTGCATCAAGAGAAAGCACTAGACCATCAACAGATTTCTGTTCAAAGGCCTGAATGACATTAAGGAGACGTCTGACATTGTTAGTTGAATTACGGCCTTTTATAAATCCTGTTTGATCTTCTTTAATTAGGACAGGCAAGATGTCCTCTTAGCGAGTAAATAGGATTTTAGAAGGCAATTTTCGGTCCACATTTAAAAGGGCTATTGGTCTATAGGAGGAACAAGGACAAGGACAAGTGATATGTTAGCCTCCTTAAGACTCTGTGGTAATTCTGCACAGGAAAACGAGTAATTAAACATTCCAAGTAATGGCTCTAAAAGCAAGTCTTGAAACTCCTTATAAAATTCACTACAGAACCCATCAGGTCCTGGTGACTTCCCACTCTGAAGGTTTTTAATAGCTTTGATTACAGCACCTCATCTCTTGTAAAAGGGCCATTAAGAAGACTTTTCTGTTCTTCAGATATTGTAGGGAGATTGACCTGAGCAAAGAAGTCTTCCATTAACTGATGCACATCACTTGTCTGTTCAGAAGAGTACAAATTTGTGTAGAATTTCTTAAAGCTGTCGTTAATTAATTTATTTTCATATACCTTATTACCCTCAGCGTCCAAGCCCTTTTTATAATTCGAACCGTGGATTTACCACCTAAGCAGCGTTAAGATTCAAATTAGGATGAGAGTAAGCATGTCATAACAGGAAGTAAATCTCAGAGTGGAGTAATGAGGACAGAGAGATGCATGGCACAGCTAGGTCGGTCTCTGGGGATCCTCCTGATACCAGGGCTGGTCCTGCTCTGGGATCTCTGTACACTCCAATCAGCACACCTCCTCCACAGCACGTACCTCCTCCATATGCATACGCACACACGAAGACACACACATGCACACACACACACACACACACACACACACGCAAACACACATAGACACAAACACACAGGCACACGCGCACACACACACACACACACACACACACACACACACACACACACTCACACTCACCCAGACACACACAAACACACATAGACACAAACACACAGGCTCGCACGCACGCGCACACACACACACACACACACACACACACATAGACACAAACACACAGGCTTGCACGCACGCACACACACACACACACCAGGCATGTGCACTCATAGACCTCAAGGAGAGGGCGAGGGACCCTGCCTTTTTCGCCTCTCATAGAGAAGTGCCTTCTTTCTGCAGGATTTACTTTTTTATATATAAATACATTCCTGTTGCTCAGTGCCTGCCCTGCCTAATCGATTTTGATGAATCAAAATATCCGGTTGGAAAATAATTTGTTACTCCCGGGCGATGCCCTACCTACCCTCTCTCTTGTTTTCCTAGCTACCGCAGCGCGCACACTATGAGCGAAACAAATGCACCCGCACACGAAACAAACACACCTGTAAGCTCGCACGATAGGCACTCGATAGTCGTGAGAGTCAGTCAGTCGAGTAAAAGTCTTTTTGAGGCAGACAGGCGTGTTACAGGTATGTGGCCACAGGCTAACATATTGTGTCGGTAGCTAGTTAGCTAATGTAGCCTAATATTAGTTAAGTAACATCAGCTCTCTCTCTCTCTCTCTGTCCAATTAAAGAAAATAGGTTAAATATTCTCTTATATCACCATTAAACAGTAACAGAACAGTGCAATTTTGATTGTAGGCTTCTAACTTAACCATTCATCATACTACTGGATTAATATAGGGTAATAAAAAAAAAAAAAGCCTCTTCATCACAATGGCCCCCACCCTCTACTGTGACGACTCTGTGACAGGAAAGCCTAGCAGGTACAGTTATCACAAATGAACAGCCTATCTAATATAAGGAGGCCTACTTGTTACCATCAGCTAATGTTCTATAATGAGTGGGCATACGGACTAATCGACTTAAAAAAAGTTACAGTGCAATTTCAATTGTAGGCTTCTAACTTTTGCTATAGCTCATAGTAACTTGTTTAGAAAGGAGATGCACTTGTGAGTTCTGGAAAGAAGTACATGTAGTACTGACCTACAGTACAGTGACTTTGGATAAAATCGTCTGCTAAATTACTGTAATGTACATTAGGCTAATATCACTCACAGCAACATAGGATATGGAGCTAGGTGATTTGCTAACTGTTTATGGCTAGTAGTAGCCTACTTTGTTTATTCATTTACATTACATATTTTGCTAATTAAAAATGTGCTCTTTTTTAAACTTTCCCCCCTGCCCCTCTAGCATCCAGTGCTGGTCCCTCACACACACACACACACACACACACACACATGCATGTGCTGTGTCTGTGTACTCTATACTAAATAAGATTCACCTCCAAAGGATACAATTCCAACAATAACACACAGATCTTGAAATAGAGACACACCATTTGAAGACAAACCACTGCACGGAGCCCCGCTCTAATAAACTATTCATCGTTTTCCTCACATTGATCTCAAACAGCCTCATGGCTCCCTTGGCATCGTACTGTATCACCCAGGCGATGATCTGATGGATTCAACAGGACAACTGGACCGCGTGCTGGGGGAATTCTGACCACTGCTTCACCGTCCGAACCACAGAGAAATCCCCTGGGATCCCGTGAAGAATCAGAACTCGGTGATGACCAATGGTGACACGGCAGAACTCGTTGACGACCAATAGTGACACAGCAGAACTCAGTGACGACCAATTAGTGACACAGCAGAACTCGTTGACAACCAATAGTGACACGGCAGAACTCGTTGACAACCAACAGTGACACAGCAGAACTCGGTGACGGCCGACGGTGACGCGGCAGGATCGAGAAAGCGTGAACGGACAAAAACCACGGCCGCAGACGCGAGACGTTCCGCGCCTTGTTCCTCGGGGTGACCGAGTGCAGTCGCCTATTCACCCCCTTCCCTTCAGACCAGCAGGCTGTTCACCCCCTTCCCTTCAGACCAGCAGACTGTTCACCCCCTTCCCTTCAGACCAGCAGGCTGTTCACCCCCTTCCCTTCAGACCAGCAGGCTGTTCACCGCCTTCCCTTCAGACCAGCAGACTGTTCACCCCCTTCCCTTCAGACCAGCAGGCTGTTCACCCCCTTCCCTTCAGACCAGCAGACTGTTCACCCCCTTCCCTTCAGACCAGCAGGCTGTTCACCCCCTTCCCTTCAGACCAGCAGGCTGTTCACCCCCTTCCCTTCAGACCAGCAGACTGTTCACCCCCTTCCCTTCAGACCAGCAGGCTGTTCACCCCCTTCCCTTCAGACCAGCAGGCTGTTCACCCTCTTCCCTTCAGACCAGCAGGCTGTTCACCCCCTTCCCTTCAGACCAGCAGGCTGTTCACCCCCTTCCCTTCAGACCAGCAGACTGTTCACCCCCTTCCCTTCAGACCAGCAGGCTGTTCACCCCCTTCCCTTCAGACCAGCAGGCTGTTCACCCTCTTCCCTTCAGACCAGCAGGCTGTTCACCCCCTTCCCTTCAGACCAGCAGACTGTTCACCCCCTTCCCTTCAGACCAGCAGGCTGTTCACCCCCTTCCCTTCAGACCAGCAGGCTGTTCACCCCCTTCCCTTCAGACCAGCAGACTGTTCACCCCCTTCCCTTCAGACCAGCAGGCTGTTCACCCCCTTCCCTTCAGACCAGCAGGCTGTTCACCCCCTTCCCTTCAGACCAGCAGGCTGTTCACCCTCTTCCCTTCAGACCAGCAGGCTGTTCACCGGCCTCTCTGTCTCTTTAACTGCAGCCAGACGGCCTTTGAAGCAGCAGCGTCATGCAGCGGCCATGTCTGTCTTTGTGTTCAGCCTGGGGAAACACCATGACCTACCCTTCCTCTCTCTCTCTCTCTCTCTCTCTCTCTCTCTCTCTCTCTGTCTTTCTTTCTCCCCCTCTCAATCACTCACTCTCTTTCTTACTCACTCTCACTCCACCCCTCCCCCCTGTGTCTTTCTCACTCACTCTCTCTCTTTCTCTCTCTCTCTCTCTCTCTTTCTCCCCCCCCTCTCTCTCACTCTCTCTTTCTCTCTCTCTCTCTCTTTCTCCCCCCCCTCTCTCTCTCTCTCTCTCCCCCCCCCTCTCTCTCTCTCTCTTTCTCCCCCTCTCAATCACTCACTCTCTCTCTTACTCACTCTCACTCCACCCCTCCCCCCTCTGTCTTTCTCTCTCTCTCTCTCTCTCTGTCCTCTCTCTGAAAGCTTACATAAAGACATCTAATTTAATCCCAAAACCAGACAGTCTACGTCGGGTCTGGCCCGACCTAACATCAGACCCCACAAGAGGGCAAGTATCTCTTTACATACTAGGATTTGATGTAGTGAAAACAGAAACCATCGAACTCACCCCCAAAACGCCTCAACACAGTAGAGTTCAGGAAGGCGACTGCTTGTGTATCCCCTCAGAACATTTCTGAGGGTCTTTATTGGCCACACAGGGCGACACAGCACACACACACACACACACACACACACTCACACACACACACTTTCAGTGGTCGACGGTGGAAATTGTTTTCTGCATTTCTTCCATCCAAGCCGTCCTCCTCCAGGGGCAGCCAGGAGCAGTGGGCAGCCATCGTTCATGGCGCCACGGGGACCAAGTCTAAGTGCTCAGTCCAAGTCCTGGTCAGGGACCGGACTGAAGAGCATCTTGTTCTTCTGCATGTTTTTCGTAATGGGTTATTTGGGAGGAAACCCTTGTGAACACGAAGAGATCTCCACACAGAAAGGAGACCTTGCTGCTAAGCAACAGTACTAAGTATTGCGCCACCGTGCTGCATGTGAGCGATTTTGGGGTTCAGTGTCTTGCTCAAGGGCATTTCGGCACAATGCCAGGAGCTGGGATCGAACCGTGGGCCTTGCGAACCCCAGACGGCCGCTCTACCTCCCGAGCTAAGTGCCACTACGTGTACTGTACTATATGTATGGGATTTTATTTTCTGTCGCAGTTTCTAATGAGAATCACTGAGGCCGAGCCCTCAGTGGCTCAAGTTAAATCAAATATCATCACATAGTCTCGCGATACCAGACAATCAGAGATCTCCCTCTACCAATCACCTGGGGATTTCTATTCAAGATGGTCGCTAGAACGGCGGCGAGGACTGCCGCTAACACACCT
The DNA here is from genome assembly GCF_949987555.1 of Borostomias antarcticus. NCBI lineage: Eukaryota > Metazoa > Chordata > Actinopteri > Stomiiformes > Stomiidae > Borostomias > Borostomias antarcticus. The sequence continues at coordinate 13,920,585 of NC_140257.1, forward strand.
ACGCCTTGAACTTTGGATTGGTTCTGTAAAGAACATGCAGATGTTTGTTTGTTTGTTTGTTTACTCTTGGATTGGTTCTGCAATGCAGTTGTTTGTTGTTGTTGTTTATTTTTAACTCTACTTGTTTCCACCCAGCTTTAGCGAGGAAAGCTGGGAGAATGTCCTCGGTCGCTCTCAGCGAGGCGTCTAGAGACTGACTGGCTTTGACAAACTCCAGAAATAGAACCCAGCCAGCAATAACACAGGACGGGGAGGAGCAGGGGGAGGGGAGGACAGGAGGTGCAGGGGGGAGGAGTGGGGTGGGAAGAGGTGATGGGAGAGGAGAGGAGAGGAGGAGAGGAGAGGTCGAGTGGAAGAGGTGATGGGAGAGGAGAGGAGGAAATGAGGGGAGAGGAGAGGAGAAGAGGGGAGGGAAGGGGGGAGGTCGAGTGGAAGAGGTGATGGGAGAGGAGAGGAGGAGAGGGGAGGAGAAGAGGGGAGGGAAGGGGGGAGGGGGAGTGGAAGAGGGAATGGGAGAGAGAGGAGGGAAGAGGAGGAGAGGAGGGAAGGGGAGGAGGGATGAGGTGTGTTGGTATTATCTTATTCCAGAGGTCTTGAATTAATGATGAATGTCACAACGACTTTGTGAGGCTACTGGAGTTTCACTGCACCAGTTAGCCTGTTAGCCTGTTAGCCTCTCACCTCGCTTAATATGAACCTACCAGCTGTGATTTCCCTCACTTCAGTCTCCATCTGGTTTGGGTACGTCCTGTTGAGTTGCTCGACATCAATTAACACATTTGGGAAACACTGAAATACAGACTGTTTTGACCTTGAAAAGCACATAAACAGAAGCGATGGCCGTCTGTCTCCCCATGGGGGCAACCAGCCTCGATCCACACGCCTGCTGTCCACACCTCTCTACACGCACCAATCACATCATACACAGGATACAGTATCTGCTGAATTCAGCAAACACACACACACACACACACACTCTTGCCCTGTCCCTCTTGCTCACACACACAAGCACACACACAAACACACCCTTGCCCTCTCCCTCTTGCTCTCTCTCACACACACGCACACACACATGAACACACACACTCTTGCCCTGTCCCTCTTGCGCACACACACAAGCACACACACACACACACACACACACACACACACACAGACACACACACTCCACCAACACCCCTTCTTTGTGTGTGTTGTGTTTTTGATGAGCTCACCAGAGCTGTAGCCGGCTGGCTTGTATTGATGTTCCAGTGCTGCAGTCACATGCTAGCGTACCGCAGAATCCTGTCTAATACTACTAGTACTGCAGAACCCTCCAGTATCCTGCCATACCATGCTACCGTACTGTAGAACCCTGTTATTCTGCGATATGGTACTGCAGAACCCCCCCAGAACACACCGGGCCGACGCGGTAAACCGGTCATGGAAAAACCGACCGGTGCAGCGCGGTTTGACCGGGAGCGGCCAAAAGTGCCAATGTAAAAAAGGTCGTATTGAACTACGGTACCGCGTACAGGCGATAACTCGTGCCAAAGTCTGTGGAATCATATCACTTCTCCACTGGTTGAAATGTGCTGCTCGCCACAAAGGCACAAGGAACCACTTGACTTGCGGTTCACAAAAGATAAATCGATATCTTCGATCTTTACACTGTCTGGTGGCTGAGTGGTAAAGCTCTTGGGCGTAGCTCAGGAGGTAGAGCGGCCGGCCGGGGATCCCAAGGTCCTCGGTTCGATCCCGGCTTCCGGAGTGTGCCGGAGTGTCCTTGAGAGGATATAGTCTCTGAACCGCAAAATCGTTCACATGTGGCACAGTGGTGCTGTACCTAGTACCCAGATAGCAAGCGGATCTGGGCCATATACAGGCCAGATCTGGCCCTTGTGGCTTAGTTCCGGCCCATATATGGCCCAGAATCGTTACACATCCGCTTGCTATCTGGGTACCGTCGCCTCACAGCAAGAAGTTCCTGGGTCTTTCTGGGTTTCCCCCATGAAGAACCCAATATGAAAAACATGCAGAAGAACAGATCGCTAACGCTGTCCGTCCCCAGCGAAGATGCACAGGAGCGCTCGGTTGGGCCCCGGGCGTGTCCCCTGCATGCTGCCTACTGTCTGCTCCTGGCTTTAAGGATTAAGAGCAGGAGCACAATTTGGTGGACGCTCCAGCCACTGGTGTGTGTGTGTGTGTGTGTGTGTGTGTGTGTGTGTGTGTGTGTGTGTGTGTGTGTGTGTGTGTTCGGCATCGCTGCCTACACCGTGTCATGTGCGTGTGTCTCACTCTGTGACAAATAAAGACGTTTGTTTGTTTGCTTGTTTACAGCGTCCTCCTCCTCTCTCTGCTCTGTTGTTTCTCGGACGCTAATTAGGAACCGTTACCTCAAGGCTAGAGGGCGTGAACTCACCTGTCCACCGCCGACAGACGAACGTACCGTACTTACTGTACTACCGTAGCTGGCCGCTGCTGTGTGGCGCGACACCCAGATAGCAAGCGGATCTGGGCCATATACAGGCCAGATCTGGCCCTTGTGGCTTAGTTCCGGCACATATATGGCCCAGAATCATTACACATCCGCTTGCTATCTGGGCACGGTGGACTCTTACTGTAGGAGGATTCTTACTGTGGGAGGACTCTTACTGTGGGAGGATTCTTACTGTAGGAGGACTCTTACTGTGGGAGGACTCTTACTGTAGGAGGACTCTTACTGTAGAAGGTCTCTTACTGTGGGAGGACTCTTACTGTAGGAGGACTCTTACTGTAGGTGGACTCTTACTGTGGGAGGACTCTTACTGTAGGAAGACTCTTACTGTAGGAGGACTGTTACTGTAGGAGGACTCTTACTGTGGGAGGACTCTTACTGTAGGAGGACTCTTACTGTGGGAGGACTCTTACTGTAGGTGGACTCTTACTGTGGGAGGACTCTTACTGTAGGTGGACTCTTACTGTAGGAGGACTCTTACTGTAGGTGGACTCTTACTGTAGGAGGACTCTTACTGTGGGTGGACTCTTACTGTAGGAGGACTCTTACTGTGGGAGGACTCTTACTGTGGGAGGGAACATAAACAGTTCTGGAGCGCTGTTTGCCCAGGGAGGGTCGGACCTCTTAGGCTCCACAACAACAGCTCCTTCATGACAGGAACAGACGGGAAAACAGAACGACCCGCCAGTGTGTGGGCATGCGTGCGTGTGTGTGTGTGTGTGTGTGTGTGGTGGGGTTTCTTGTTGTGAGTTTACTCAGATACAGTAAAGGGAAGTTGCCACCCAGGATGAAACGGAGGTTGAGGAAAAAGCCTCGCACAACAGTGTGGAGGTTGCACGCACACAGACACACACTCACACACAGACACACACACACACACACACACACACACACACAGAGACACACACACACACAGATACCCACACACACACACACACACACACCACTCTCATCGGAGCGGATTTCAACTGAGTCAGATTGATCCAGGGGAGGTCATGATAAAAGGCCTGAGTCACACGTCATCATATTACCCAGATACAATATCTGCCTTCAACTGTCCCTCTGTAGGGACCTACTACTAGCACACAGGTACACACACACACACACACAGTTCAAGCAGTTCAATGACAGAGTATGGCGTCTGGATGAGACACTATACACAGTCGTATGGGATCTAGATCAAACAGCACAGTAGTGGTAGGGAAGTTGGGGTGTTCAGAGGGATTAGGGATGGGCGTAGAGAACTGTGCTGGTTGACTGTGTCTGGATACAGGGGTGTTCAGAGGGATTAGTGATGGGCGTAGAGAACTGTGCTGGTTGACTGTGTCTGGATGTAGGGGTGTTGAGAGAGATTAGGGATGGGCGTAGAAAACTGTGCTGGTTGACTGTGTCTGGATACAGGGGTGTTGAGAGAGATTAGGGATGGGCGTAGAGAACTGTGCTGGTTGACTGTGTCTGGATGTAGGGGTGTTGAGAGAGATTAGGGATGGGCGTAGAGAACTGTGCTGGTTGACTGTGTCTGGATGTAGGGGTGTTGAGAGAGATTAGGGATGGGCGTAGAGAACTGTGCTGGTTGACTGTGTCTGGATGTAGGGGTGTTGAGAGAGATTAGGGATGGGCGTAGAGAACTGTGCTGGTTGACTGTGTCTGGATACAGGGGTGTTGAGAGAGATTAGGGATGGGCGTAGAAAAATGTGCTGGTTGACTGTGTCTGGATACAGGGGTGTTGAGAGAGATTAGGGATGGGCGTAGAGAACTTTGCTGGTTGACTGTGTCTGGATGTAGAGACGGTACAGAACAGTAGCATCAAAACACTCGCACACACACGCGCACGCACACACGCACACACACACACACACACACACACACACACACACACACACACACACACACACACAGCTCTTGAACCATTTCAACAGCCTCCACTCTACTGTGACCTCTTCCATCCTGTCAGGATCCTGAGATCGATCATCATCATCATCATCATCATATGCCTCCTGCCATCTTCCATTATTCAGATGGAAAATCATTCATTATGAATTAAGATGAACTCGCTAATCAGAAATCAACGTTTTTCCCTCAGGCTGGTGCCAGGTGGCAGCTGGTCTGTGGATCTGTACACTGTCTGTTGACCTTCTTGACCGACCCCCTCAATGACCTCCTTTTGGTTTGGCCAACGGACAGCTCACAACCAATCACCTGCCAAGTATATTCTGAAAGTGCCCGCCCTTTTCCGAACAGTTTCCAACGGATAGTTCCCAGATGGTTATGCCATCTGGCGCGTCAGGTTAGGTCACAATGAGCTGATAGGACATTGTATTTAAGTGGTTAGCAAAACGTATTACAGTAATACACTGATAAATGTGTCACCAGGTAGACAGCCAACAGTAAAAGCCGTACATAATGTTGGCCTACAGTGTACAGTATGCATTTTCTTTAACCAGTATAAAAAAGCGCCTTATTGACCAGATCGCACGCATCAAATAAAAAGTCTTAAAAGTCTCCGCCTCGAGAGTTTGAATACAGGAAAAGCCCTGAGAAATGCTTTCAGATATTATCCCTTCGTTAGTCTTTAGTATCTGCTTTAATGCTTAAAAATAAACCTAGAATACAACCTATAACCTAAACATAACCCAAATCTAATGAATCTAACCCTAACCTAATCTAAACTTAACTGAACCGACACCTAACCATTATCCATATTCTGTTCAGGAATCAACCATGCCTAAGATAACATTGAGGCATTTCTGAGACTCACTGGACGCTCGGACACGACCAGCCCTGACCTGGGATCAGCCGCAAACCTTTCCTGCTATTTTTACCAGTGAATCTCCAGCAAATATACGTTCCCATCAATGATGCAGGCTGCATTATGTAAAGACGCATGAATAGAACATGAGCATCTTTACGGTTTCTGGACCACAGAGGATATTTCGCATGCAAAGTCATTGGGTAGGATGATGCATCCGGCACAGCGTTTGGCTTTATATTCAGTCAGGTGACCTCTCCTCCTCTCTACCCAGCACTCCCAACCCCTGACCTCTGACCTCTCCTCCTCTCTACCCAGCACTCCCAACCCCTGACCTCTCCTCCTCTCTACCCAGCACTCCCAACCCCTGACCTCTGACCTCTCCTCCTCTCTAACCAGCACTCCCATCCCCTGACCTCTGACCTCTCCTCCTCTCTAACCAGCACTCCCATCCCCTGACCTCTGACCTCTCCTCCTCTCTACCCAGCACTCCCAACCCCTGACCTCTGACCTCTCCTCCTCTCTACCCAGCACTCCCATCCCCTGACCTCTCCTCCTCTCTACCCAGCACTCCCAACCCCTGACCTCTGACCTCTCCTCCTCTCTACCCAGCACTCCCATCCCCTGACCTCTGACCTCTCCTCCTCTCTACCCAGCATTCCCAACCCCTGACCTCTGACCTCTCCTCCTCTCTACCCAGCACTCCCAACCCCTGATCTCTGACCTCTCCTCCTCTCTACCCAGCACTCCCGACCCCTGACCTCTGACCTCTCCTCCTCTCTACCCCCCCACCTAACCCTTCCCTCCTCCCCTGTACCAACCCACCCACCTCATCATCCTCCCACCCAGTAACCTCCTCTAACTTACCCCTTCTACCGTTCCCCTTACCCCCCCTACCCCACCCCCCGTTCTCTCCCCCCTGCCCCCGCCCCCCGCCCCCTCCGTTCCCTCTCCCCTACCCCCGACCCCCCCCCCCCCCGTTCTCTCTCCCCTACCCCCGACCCCCCCCCCCGTTCTCTCTCTCCCCGACTCACCTTGTTTGCCGTCCTTGCCGTCCAGCAGGGGGCGGTAGTCGGCCTTGCCTACCGTCTCCCCGACCTTGTCCTCGAAGGTCTCCTTCTCCAGCGAGGCCACGAAGTCCCTCTTCAGCAGGCCGTCAGGGGACGCCTGGGACACCCCGTCCCTTAGAGCGTCGTGCAAGCTCAGGTCCATCGTCCTGCGGGGAGGGGGGGGGGGGGGTCAGCAGGAAATCATCATCGACATCTTCATCATCGTCACCATTACTATCATGAAAGTCATAGTCATAAAAAGTCAAGCTTTGGCAAGAAGAACTCCATGGAGTATATTGTATAGTGGCAGACTACTACCCTCAGTCTGGACATCCCCCCATCTCGAACGATTATTCTCCGATTACATTTTGACCGGGACAATCAGGGACTGTGTTCTGACTGCTGTTCTGCCCCCCCAGTAGAACGCAGTCCCTGATTGGTTCCCGTGGCCACAGTCTCCCGAAGCAACGAGCGGTAACGTAAACGTTAGTAGAATAAACACAGCCATGTACGGTATACTGCAGAAATACTGTAGAATCAATGATGATAACATTTAAACAAGAACAACCCAGATAGCAAGCGGATCTGGGCCATATACATGGCTTAGTTATGGCTTAGTTCCGGCCCATATATGGCCCAGATCCGCTTGCTATCTGGGCCGGATCTGCGGAGGGGAAGTGAATGTGCGCTCTCCAGATCAGGATGGTCTCACGAGGCTGGCAGACTCCCACTGGCACTTAGACAGATCATTGACCTCTAGACTAATGGATTTCACCATAATAATAATCATCATCTCTCAACGCTGATGACTCTCATCTGGATCTACTGTTTGTTTTCTGTATACTGTACATACACACCCACCCACACACACACACACACACACAGAAAACAAACACAGTAAATCCAGGTGAGAAGCGGCAGTGTTGAGTGATGCTGAGTCTTTACCAGGAGAGTATTAAGGTACAAAGGTCATTCATCTCCGCGGGGTCAGTTTGAGGGGCGGGCGAGGTGGGAGGGGTCAGCCCCCTACGACAAACAGCACTGGACACAACGTCTGGACTAAGACAAAAGTGAGGGAGACGGAGGAGAGTGAAAAGTAAAGGAACACGCAGTCCTGTGCTCACTACACAATGTTCACTCCTCATCACGAGTTTGCCTTCAGAGGCCAGACAGCCTGTCGTGTTCAGCACAGTCCTGCTGCCTGCGCTGTCTGTCCATCTGTCTGACTGTGTCTGCCTGTCTGTCTTTCTGTCTGTCTCTCTGTCTGTCTTCCTGTCTGTCTATCTGCCTGTCTGTCTGTCTGTATGTCTTCCTGTCTGCCTGTCTGTCTGTCTGTCTGACTGTGTCTGTCTGCCTGCTTGTCTGTCTGTCTGTCTGTCTTCCTGTCTGTCCATCTGTCTGACTGTCTGTCCATCTGTCTGACTGTGTCTGTCTGCCTGCTTGTCTGTCTGTCTGTCTGTCTGTCTTCCTGTCTGTCTATCTGCCTGTCTATCTGCCTGTCTGTCTGTCTGTATGTCTTCCTGTCTGTCTGTCTGCCTGTCTGTCTGCCTGCTTGTCTGTCTTCCTGTCTGTCTGCCTGTCTGCCTGCCTGCCTGCTTGTCTGTCTTCCTGTCTGTCTGTCTGTCTGTCTGTCTGCCTTCCTGACTGTCTGTCTGTCTGTCCCCTCCATGCGGTATGTTATGAAAGCGCGCTGCAGTGTTCGTAGCAGCTTAGTGAAAGCCCCGTTCCTGGGCTAGCAGGCTCAGAACGGAGAGAGAGGGTAGTTCTCACTCAGCACAGCTTCCCGGCTCAGACTACTGTTTGCGAGCTAAGTACCACCGCAAGTTAGCGTGTTTTGTACGCCCGTCGGTCAGCCACTCTGAGTGGGTACACACCCCTGGACACGCCCCTGGACACACCCCTGGACACGCCCCTGGCCCCTCGTCCCAGACGTCATTGTGCTCCGGCTTCAGATATGTACCCGACCCCTAGAACACTGCCATACACACACACACACGGACACACACACACGCAAACCTGGATCTGTAGTAGCTAGCCGACGCTACCTTAACGAGCCCCAGGTTCATTCCAACGCCCCGCCCACCGGGGGGAGGTAACTCCACCCACCAACTCTGTCCCAACCAATCACTGAGTCCCAGCAGGGAGCCACACAGCTGACCGGGCCAGTCAATGAGGCAGACTGATGAAGGGGCATGTGTGTGTGTGTCCACGGTACACAATTAGCTTTGGGGAAGTCTAGACGAGGAAACACATTTCACAGACGACCATTTTATGGTAGAATCGCTTTCTGGCTGAGGGCAGCTGGCTGTTGTTTGACCAAGGCGATTCATCCTTGTCTGGCTGCGAACGTGCGTCCAAGCGTCAGTGAAGGAGCGCATTCTCTCCTGCTCACTATCAACCATTCAGTCTCCACAACGCGTTTATCTCTGGGAGATACTGTGCAATCTCCACCATGCACACATTCAGCTGAGGCTCCACGATCGATACACACATTCAGCTGCTCTGAACCAATCGTCCGTCAGAGAGACTCCCCGGCCTGCACGATCTCCCCTCGCTCTGTCTCTCACACACACACGCACACATGCGCACGCAAGCACACACACACACACACACACACACATACACACACACACACATAACCTTTGTTCTGTGGTTCCCTGTCCCTCTCCCTAACTCCTCCTCCACATATGAACAAACCATCATTGTCCACACACACACACACATACGCACACACACACACTCACACACACTATATCCAGGCTCCCATTGTGCTCAGGTCACAGTTATTAATATGTGTGGAACTGTAGCTTGTTGTTTTGGGAGCAGCCACACCAAGCACTGTACACACACACACGCACACACACACACACACACACACACACACAAGCACAACCAGCACAGTGAATCTGTAGCATCACTCCCAGAGAAGACTGAGTGACACATTCAGGATGAGCAACAGCAGAGGGTGAGTGTGTTGTGTGTGTGTGTGTGTGTGTGTGTGTGTGTGTGTGTGTGTGTGTGTGTGTGTGTGTGTGTGTGTGTGTGTGTGTGTGAGAGAGAGAGAGAGAGAGAGACTAAAATGGCAAGATTTTCAGCCTCCAAATATAGAGAGGGATCCAAGCATGCAAACGTGATTAATAACCTAGGTACAGTATGTAATGTATACATACTGTAATGTAAATACAAACATAAATAAAGGATGATCATTCTGCTGATGTTATGCTTGAGTGCCGGGGCGCTACAGCTAGTGCATGATGGGGGATTACCGGTCCAATCAAACTCCTGCACGGTGTACCACCAAGCATCCCCTACCTCTGGCCTCCCCCAGCCCACGGTCTGCCACGCAATCAACCCCAAACCACTGATGCACACACGCACACACACACACACAGAGAGAGAGAGAGAGAGAGAGAGAGAGAGAAAGGAACACAGCCAGCCAGGAGTTGGCAGGGAATTCCTGGCTTTTTTGTACTATCAAGAACAACAGTGTTTACCAGGGGGAATAGTTGGGGTGTGTGTGTGCGTGCGTGCGTGTGTGTGTGTGTGAGTGTGTGTGTGTTTGCAAAAATCACAATCCCCTAGTAATCCTCTTTACTGTACATCTTCTACCCAACTGAATACGCTAAAATGCGCCCACAGTTCAGCACCCACGTATGTGTGTGTGATATCCAGTATACTCCTGATACTTACTGAACAACAACCTCTCTTTCTCGCTTTCTCTCTCTCTTTCAGTTGGAAGCGTTCCTACTGGGTGACTCCTCCCCCTACCTGTAGACCTTTGGTCCTCTGTGGGTATTGGCCTGCAGTAGAGGAAGTTATTACTGAGTCATATAACACCATGACACTGGCGCGGTGTTACTGCTTGACTAGGGACTCATAAACACACTGGTTCCCTCTAGTATGCATATTTTATGTCTGTGCCTTTTTATTGAATCCGTGACAAGGCAAAGGCATTTTGTCTCATGTACATTCGATGGGCATTGATTTTCTAAATGTGGATCTATGTGTGTGTGTGTGTGTGTGTGTGTGTGTGTGTGTGTGTGTGTGAAAGAGCTAGCCCAGTTAGTTCACTTGCTAACTGGGCCGTTCACAGCTACCAAAGGTCAGATCTGGCTCGTATTGTAGAAGCGACACTGCATGGAGCTAGAAGGGCCTTTCTCAAATCAACGCTTTCGCACGGATCTTACAGCTTCATCCAAATCCACATTCTCCATTGTTAGACATCAGTATTCAAGATGATTCCTCAACACAATACTGGGATGGGTAATCATGGATGCTGTTTCTAAGGATGGTTTTATTCCCCCAGGCTCAGAGTTCAAATGCAGTGTGTGCGTGTGTGTGTGTGTGTGTGTGTGTGTGAGAGAGGGAGATGGGGAGGAAGATGGAGAGAGAGGGAGATAGGGAAGGAGAGAGAGAGATAGGGAGGGAGAGAGGGGGAGAGAGAGAGAGAGAGGGAGATAGGGAGGGAGAGAGAGAGGGAGATAGGGAGAGAGAGGGAGATAGGGAGGGAGAGAGAGAGAGATAGGGAGGGGGAGAGAGAGAGAGGGAGATAGGGAGGGAGAGAGGGAGATAGGGAGGGAGAGAGAGAGAGAGAGAGAGAGGGAGATAGGGAGGAAGAGAGGGAGGTGAATGAGAGAGAGAGAGAGATGCGTCATGAGCAGTTGTCAACACGTATCCGGAGCACCTCATCTTCAGACAAACAAATCATCCCTTTAACTGCAGCACTGCTCCTTTAAACGCGCAGGCGGACTCCTCGGCTCTTGGCAGGCAGTTACGCAGACATAAAACTGTGGACCGCCGAGGGTCAGCCATCGGGCTTGTGGTTAATCAATCTGTGGTCTAACAGCAGGTGTGATGGTGGGTCTGTGTCGGGCCTGTCGTATGTTACGCAACACCGCGTTGGCAGGTCTGGAGGGAGTTTACAGCCGTAATAAAATCTGCTCAGGAGCAGCGGCGGCTCCCTTTAAAGGGAGAGAGCAGATATGGGGGGTTTAGTGAGGAAAAAGGCAACCGACGCCGACTGTATTCTGTAAACAAACAACATGTAACGACAACAAGGGAAATAAGCGCCCGAGCGTGGCCGTAACGTGTCTGCGGCGTGTTAGCGGTCCGGTAAGCGTGTTAGTAACGCGCGGGCCGGGGGGGCGGGGGGGGGGCCCTGACAGCCATGATGGGCCCATCATCAGCCATGATGACGCGGCGTTTCTCAGTCCCTTCCGCATGATGGAACACCGGCTCTGGTTACTGCTGACAGAGCGCTGTGTCGCCTACTCTCCTCCCCTCTGGAGGCACTCTCCAAAACACACACACACATACACACACACACACACACACACCTCGCAGGCCCGCGTTGACACGCGAACGCTCACACACACAGAGGGAAGACAGACACGGTTGGTCCCAGTCAGGAGGACGTCCAGCCAGACAGGCCTTCGGCGGAGCAGACATGGTGATGGGAGCTTTATGAGCCCCGGGCGTGTCTGCTCTCCGCTAAATCAACCGGCCCTGTGTGTGGGCGAGAGAGAGAGAGAGAGGGAGGGAGAGGGATAGAGTGTGGGAGAGAGAGTGAGAAGAGAGAGTAAGTGAGAGAGAGACAAAGAGTGAGTGAGAGAGAGAGTGAAAGAGAGAGTGAGGGAGTGTGAGAGAGACAGAGTGAGAGAGAGAGTGAGAGAGAGAGGGAGAGAGAGAGAGAAATTGAGGGAGTGTGAGAGAGAGAGTGAGAGAGAGAGAGAGAGTGAGAAGGACAGTGAGCTGTTGCTCGATACATTCCTCGTCGTTCTCCTTTGAGAATCCCGGCGTTTGTGTTGCTATGTGAACTGCCGAAGTCGGTTGAATTCCAGCGTAACTCGGCTCAATACCTGACGCGTTTGTTCGCAATCAAACCCTTATAACCCGGGCCGAAAGAGTTCTGGACAAGCCGGACATGGAGATGACCGGCCGACTCTTACTGCTCTACTCCTGCCACGCTCCTGGCTTCTCCATGTCTCAGGTCAATGTACAGTACAGTACAGTAAAGTACTAAACTCTCATTCAGAAACAGTCCTCCTGACAGTGGCTCACTGTGAACAAAGCCAGGCGAGGCAGGGAGAAGAGAGGAGGGGGAAGGAGGAACGGGGAGTCATTATGAAGGAGGCGGGCGATGATGAGACACGTACGGAGGAGAGAGGAGAGGAGGACGTGGCGATGTCAGGAGAAGTTCAGAGATGGTGTGTGGAGGAGGGAGGATGGTGTGAAGAGAAGAGAGAGGGAGAGAGAGAGAGAAGAGGAGGGATGGTTTGAGGAAGAGAGAGAGAGATAAGGAGGGATGGTTTGAACAGGAGAGAAATAAGGAGGGATGGTTTGAGGAGAGAGAGAGAGGAGGAGGAATGGTTTGAGGAGGAGAGAGAGAGAATAGGAGGAGGGATGTTTGAGTAGAGAGAGAGAGAGAAGAGGAGGAGAGAGAGAGAGAGAGAAGAGGAGGAGGGATGGTTTGAGGAGGAGAGAGAGAGAAGAGGAGGAGGGATGATTTGAGGAGGAGAGAGAGAGAGAAGAGGCGGAGGGATGGTTAGAGGAGAGAGAGAGAGAGAGAAGAGGAGGAGGGATGGTTTGAGGAGGAGAGAGAGAGAGAGAGAAGAGGAGGAGGGATGGTTTGAGGAGGAGAGAGAGAGAGAGAAGAGGAGGAGGGATGGTTATAGGAGAGAGAGAGAGAGAAGAGGAGGAGGGATGGTTAGAGGAGAGAGAGAGAGAGAGAAGAGGAGGAGGGATGGTTTGAGGAGGAGAGAGAGAGAGAAGAGGAGGAGGGATGGTTATAGGAGAGAGAGAGAGAGAGAGAGAGAGAGAAGAGGAGGAAGAGGAGGACTAAGTCTGCTGAGTGGATGAGCCTGTGGATGTTGCTTCCCAAAGAGACGAAGATGGTTTCTGGCAGGAAGGGGAACCATCAGAACCCACCAGCAGTCTCTGACCTGACATTGTGACCACACGACCACACACACACACACACACACACACACACACACACAGGCCACAAGCTGTGAACGAGCACGCAATACACACACACACACACTACACAATGTCACATTTCATCTGTCTCACAGGTCTCACCTTCACTGAAAATAGTCTCTCTCGCCGGGGGCTCGGGCAGAACTGTCGTTCTACGAGTGAATAACAGGGAAACTGTTACTGCACTCAACTATGACTGAACATGGAACCGAACACATATGGATTGTGGGGAACGTCAGCCTTGAGCTTTAAACACTCCATGGTGACAGATCATGAAATATTGATATTTGCAGTGGAAGTCGTAATCGGGGCTACAGCATAGCATTGAACGCCAGTTTGACTAGCTGGCAGCAATGAAGATGGATGGATCACAAACGATTTCTTTTAAGATATATATTTTTTAGGGCTTTTCAGCTTTTTTTTTGTAATGGGATAGGACAGTTGAGAGAGACAGGAAATGTGGGAGAAAGAGAGGGGAGGACATGCGGCACAGGACCCGAGCCGGGAATCGAACCCGGGTCCGCCGCGCGAAGGACTAGCCTTCATATGGGGCGCGCCTTACCCGGTGAGCTACCGGGGCGCCCCCCCCCCCCCCCCCCCCCCCGATCACAAACGATTTCTGTGCCTATGCCTCCAGTAAGACCAAAATATTTATCCTCAGACCACCAGAATGCTCTCCTGGTCTAATGCTTGTGCTTGGTAAGAGAGTGATGTGGGGTTGATCCTCACTACTACTGGGCTGTGATAGGCTCTTCAGGCAGGGGACAGGAGAAGCAAACCTCAATGATGACCTGAGTGCTTTTTCTTGTACCTGACGTCCCTGCTTATATCGTCATGGCAACCTGGATGGGATGGCTCAGGGATTTTGCCTGTGCTGTGGGAGAGAGAGACAGAGAGAGAGACAGAGAGACAGAGAGAGAGACAGAGAAACAGAGAGAGAGACAGAGAGAGAGCTCTGACAGACACACAGACTGCTCTGGTTGCACGGCCGTAATCTGGGAAGGATTGCGCATAATCCCGACCGTCCATAGCACCCAGAGACATGGCATGTATAGCCCCATCTCTAATCCTAAAATGTCTGCCTGTCTGTTTGCATCTTTCCAGTGTCTGTCTATGTGTGTCTGCTTCATGTCTGTCTGTGATTTCACCTGAGCCAGCAATATATCAAATCAAACAAAGTATGACGAGAGAGAGGGGCAGAGAGGGAGAGAGAGAGAGAGAGAGAGAGAGAGAGAGAGAGAGAGAGAAAGAGAAAGAGAAAGAGAGAGTAGCTGACGGATAGGCTAATATAAGCCAGTCCGCGGGCCAGAGTTCACACTGCGGATCCATGCTTGCACAACACAATACATGCATGGTACAGCCGCAGTCGAGAGAGAGAGAGAGAGAGAGAGAAAGAGAGGTGGAGGGGGGGGGTTGAGAGAGAGGGGTTCTCATTGATAGAGTAGAACAATGTGTTCTAGTCTAGAACGGCAGTGAGTGGGGGCCTCATCTCAGTTCGCCAGCCATCGTCTTATTGCATGGACGTAAAATGACGCACCGGCCTGTACTGCCTTCACAAACGTCGAGGCAGTGAAACACCACGTTTATATAATGCCACATCTATTCCAGTTTAGTCTCGGGCTGCCATTCTGCGGCCCGGCGGACAGGTGCATGTTCCACGACGGCGCCCACAACCCAGCTCAAAATGCGGCATCATAACAAAGAGAATGCACTGCATTGGCTGTAGGGAACACGGAGCCCCCTACACACGCCCACTGTGGATATGTAAACATCCAGGTCGGTACAGAATCTGACAATTATTTTCACAGTCATATAAATTGGGACTTAATCTATTTCAACTGCATAATGTAGACCTAATTCCCCATAAACGTGCAGTCTAATCCAGCTCTGGTCTAATCTATTCATCATCTCTAGAGCAGAGGCGAGACAGAGCCTACTGTACATAAAGAAACACAGACAAAAGCATCTTTTTTGGACTTTGACGATCGTTTAGTCCGAGGCCCACAGAGTCGTAATTGATTGTGCACTCACCCTTTGCTGTCTCGTTTTTAGATCAGTTTGGAGGTACAGAAGGTTGTCGCTGGTCTCGATTCTGCTCCACCTTTTCGTACAGTGCGCTTCGCCGACCGCAGACGGAGACCCCGCCCCTTCTCCACGCTCGGATTCAGGGATTTTGACGCAGAGACGGTCGACTATTGCTCTGAGTCAGGACGGCGCGGCACGTCGACTATAGGGCCACTGTCCGCGTTTGGGATTCATCGTAGGGTAGACTATCGTTTTCTATGGATGATTTTTGGTCAGTTTATTTCTTTTGCTTTTGCTTTTACTTTCTCTTTTTTTTTTTTTTATTGCGCACTGATATGCCATCGCGGATATCAATGGAGACACGCGCACGGGAGGTGTGGCATTTTTACTCACACTCATAAGGATCAGTGATCCTTTCACAATAGACTCACAATTGAGACTAAATCGATTTTAATCATTCTTTTAATCACCTTTTTTGTTGTTGCTTCGTCCCACTGATCGACTTTTGGGACTATTTGATTAAATGCAACTTTTCTTAGACGTGGCGCTTAACGCCATAACAGGCCAGCCATGTCCAGGGGGTGGGGGGGCATATGGGTTAAATGTGGGCTACATGGGTACCAAGCCTAATGCATTTTGGACTAATTGTAAGCTTTAGAAGTTCCTTATTCATATTATATTTCCTTTCCTTTTTTTCAAGATTCAAGATCCATTGAGCCTTGTATATGGTTCACACATACTAGGAATGACTAAATTCTTTCAAGAGTTCTTTCAAACGAATAGCCAATAGAAAATATAACAAATACTGTAGATCCAGCCCAGTGGAAACTCACTCTAGCTCAGTCAGTCAGTCAGACATGGAACGCTGGCACCACAGCTGCTACTAATCCAGTCATTAGACAAGAGAGGAGAAGATTGTGACAGGTGTGGCCTACATGGGTCTTATATCAATGGCCCCAGATCCCACTTCAAGCCATGTGGCCCCACCACTGTGGAAACAAACCTACTTGGGACCCATATTTCCAGCCCATGTTTAACCCATATGGGCCCCACCTATCAATGCTGGCTGGGAGACCTTGAATCTTAACGGTCCCTATTATGAAAAACTTACTTGTGCATTTTTGGGGCTTTGATGGGCTCTTATGGGCCTACTGACACAATCTGTGAAATAAGAAGACCCAGTCAGTTTTTTTTTTAATGGGCAACCATTTCTGAAAACTTGTGACTCAATCAGCCAATCAGATTTGCCTCCCCTTCCGAGGTCGGAAGGGGACTCAGAATTAGGCTACCGCTAGCCTAGTGAGACCATCCGGATTTCACAAGTTCACATTCTGCTTCTCTTGCAAATCAGCCTGGATACTCTGCATAGAGATCCCTTTTTGCCCGATCGGAAAACAATCTCGCGAATCAGCGTTGATTCGGAGGAGTTTGAAAAAGAAACAGCTACGCTGGGCGGGTCTAGGTGTGACGACAGCGAGGAGCGGTTGAAGTTATCGCGTGGTAGATGGTGATAGACAGATGGTTCATCCAATCACCTGCCAAGTATTTTTGAAAGTTTCTTTCCAACAGAGAGTTCCCACAGATGGTAATGCGAAGCATCAATTATCTACCAATTAACTTCTATGATTGGTTCAAACCTGAACACACCTATGCCTGAAAGACTTTGGATTGGTTGTGCAATGCAGTTTTTGTGGTTGTTTTTTTATTATCTAATTGTTTCCATATAGTTTTAGCAACAAAAGCTGGGATAATGTCCACGCATTCGCATTACAGACAGAAACAGCCCATCCACAACAGGACAGAAACAGAGGTCTATTACAGGCATGCTAGATGCATAATCTCTGCGTGGTATTTTCTGTTCAAATGCATGTTTTGGGGACCTCAGAGACCTTATTAATGTGTTGAAAAGTAGGATCATAGGATACTCTTAACCCCAATGACACAACATACACAATGTAAACAAACCATCAGTCAGTGAGCAGTTAAAACGCCCGGCTTAGAGAGTCCTCATCTCACCAGCCCAGCAGATTCTCCCGCTGTAATGTAGACGTAGAGCTGCCTATAGGATTAACCAGATTACAGGTCTCATTTGATTTGATGAGTGTTTAATCCCGGACAGACCAAACCTAGTGTGGGATCATGCAGTTCAAAACTGACCACCTTTAGTCTATAGAGTACTGAGGCTCCTGCCCTACTGGTCTATCCGAATGTACATCTACTGGTCTAATCATTCCTAATATACATCTACTGGTCTATACAATCCTACTGTACATCTTCTGGTCTATACTATTCTACTATACATCTAACTGGTCTATTCTACTGTACATCTGGTTTATTCTATTCTACTGTACATCTACTGGTCTTTTCTATTCTACTGTACAGCTACAGTAGAGCTCTGATGATGTTAATACACAACCTGATCAGAGTAACATTCCAGAAACCATCTTTTCAGACACTGGTGTCCTTTATTCAGCATGATTATTGATGATATTGATGATAACGATGCTTAAACTGTCCATTGTCAAACTACAGGGAAAACTCTAGTTTATTGGGTTATCTAGCTCAGTAGTTCTCACCCTTTTTTGAGCTCTGGACCCCTGGCGTAAAAATGGACCCCTCACCCGACCCTCCCACATCAATATATTATATAGATGCCATAACAATCATTTCTATTGCATTCATATTTAACATTAATTATCTTAACATACCATAGGCCAGTTTCAAGCCCCTCCCCCAGTGTTTGAGAAACACTGTTATACAACGGTTAGTTCTGGTTCTTGATTTTGATTGGCTGGAAGCCGTGTTAAAATACTTTGTAACACACACCTGGGACCGCATATCATTCCATTTTCAGTATTAACGCGCCTCCCATTTGATCCAATGCATTGTAGTTGCTGTTGCTGCTTGGCAACCCTTTTGTTAGGGGAACTATTTTGCTCGGCGGAATTGAGGGAATAATGCTTCGTTTTGAATAAATGTTAATATTTTACATTGCTGTGTGTTTATTTTACACTAATAGCTGTAGTAACCGTTGTATAAAAGCAATAAACCACTCGAGGCCGTGTGTTATAGTGATTGTATAACAGCTAGGGGGGTTTTAGGCATTCCGCTTCACGTCGTGCCTAACAACGCCCCCTAGCTGTTATAAAATCACTATAACACATGGCCTCGAGTGGTTTATTGCTTAAATCTAGCCCATCTAAATACTGAACTGTACATGTATCAGCCTCATCATCTACCAGATGTAGGCCTACATGAGAAGAACACAAATACAGAATCATGCCCCTACCGTACAGGTGACAGTGACCACACAGGGTTAAGCACTGGACAGCAACACAAATGTAAGCATTGGTACTGCAGTACTCTGACAGACAGTGAATCATAATGACATAATGTTCGTCCACATATAAATACAATTTCACAAAGAAGACAGTAGTACCAAATCTAACTAAAGGTGTGTGTACACACACACACACACACACACACACAGAGCAGTCCTGCCCTACAATTTGTAAACAGTTTGAATATTAAAGAATATATTATTCTAGAATCATCTCTACAGTTGCATGACAGTTTGATGTGCTTATCAGATCTCCCTGGAGAGAGAGAGAGAGAGAGAGAGAGAGAGAGAGAGAGAGATGGCCAGGTCCTCCTACTCAGCTAGGTTTATGTCCAGCTCAGAGATAAAGAGCAAGAAAGAAAGAAAGAAAGAAAGAAAGAAAGAGCAAAATGAGAATACAGACAGAACTAGAGATAGGAAGAGAAGGAGAGAGACAGAATGAGGGAGATACGTAGGAATCATATTTCTTGTCATGCCAGTTAATAGACTACAGAGAGAAAGCGAGAGGGATAGAAGGAATGAGAGAGAGAGACGGAGGGAGAGAACGAGGGAGGCAGTCTTAGTAATATTGCTGTGAGCCTCCATTATATCACCACCTTGGTGATCCTCTCCTGGCCTGACTGGATTATTCTGTCATAATTCTGCTCCCCTCCCCCTCCCCCTCTGCTCCTCCTCTCCACCCTCCCTCCCTCTAATTCTCACTGGGACAAAGAGAGGGAGGGAGAGAGAGAGAGAGAGAGAGAGAGGAACGATCAGACAGGACAAGCTGTGTTCACTCTCCCCCCAATGACAATTGGGTACAGAGCTGCACCTCCTGATAAACTGAGACAAATAAATTAGAAATTTGAGCCACATTCAACCCCCAAATTACCCAGAAATACATACATCACTAACAAATCCTCATTGCAATACAATATCTCCTTGGAGAGAAATCTGAATGCAGGTTATGTGTGGAGCTGCCATCTGACCAGTGGACAGGAGAGACAATCACATATGGCAGAAATGTGGGATATTTAATTGCTTAACTGTTTGTTTGTTTGATGGTTGGATGGTTTGTTGTTCCAAATATGTTTTTGTTCAATTATAGTATTATTAATTATTTTAAAATGACAATGAATATTTACAGATTTTGTGATTTTGATGATTGTGACTAATTACTACAGTATGTTGCTGTTATATAGTTATGTTAATAAAGCACTTTGAATTGAGAAAAAAATTAAGAGAGACAGAGAGATATTGTTTTTCAGTAAGTAATCTACAGTATACATCACACACACATTGTACTGTAGATGCTGAATTGTAGGTGCATTTGACCATTTATAGTTGGGTAGAAATACAGTGTCAGTATGCATAATGCTCATTATATTGCTAGTTCACAGATCTGATTTCTCATGGCTTTCTCTGTTAGGCAGTCAGAATACCGTCATCACGACATCGCTGAGTCAGTGCTATTATAGCGCTACGTTATAGTGAAGAGTCTGTTTCTCTCTTATGTAACAGTAATAGTACAACTCAGTGAGACAGATGTCATGTTAGACCGGCTAACATTCCAGTTAACCCATTAATGGACACAGTCAAAGGAGTTGCGACTAAATTCCAACAAAGTTATTTACATAGCAATACTCTATATGGTTGTAGACTACATACATACATACATTACATTACAGTCATTTAACAGATGCATTTATCCAAAGAGACTAACAATTGCATTTAACGTAGGAAAAGCCAATGTACTACTACTTGCCAGAACTCTCAAGTGCATCTCCTTTGACTAAGAGCATAATCTAGTGCTGAAGGCAAAGTGCAAGAATAGAAATCTAAAATACATTAGGTGCTTAAGAGGGTGGATCGTTGTAGTACTTCTAGAAGAGATGAGTTTTGAGCCTGCGGTGAAAGATGGGCAGTGACTCTAATGTCCTGATGTCAGTGGACAGTTCATTCCACCACTGCGGGGCCAGGACAGAGAAGAGCCGTGACCGTGTCGATCGACCGCAGGGGCCTCGGAGTGACGTTGCAACCAGTCGCCCCGAGGTAGCAGAGCGTAGCGGTCGGGAGGGGGTATAGGGTTTGACCATGGCCTGGAGGGGGCATACATACACACATACATACATACTGTACGTACGTACATACATATGTACATACATACATACATACATACATACATACATAAATATATACATACATACATAAATACAGTTCTACATGCAGCTGTAGAGACTAATGTTTTGTGGACCATTGTGACCAGTCAATATAGTGTTGTCTTCTGAAATGTTAATGTCTTGACTGGTTGTCTGCTGTTCTCAGTTTCCCTACTCCTACCCATGTCTCTAGCAGAGAGGCAGCTGGTCCAGAAGGATGTCGGGTTTAGTTTAACTCCCTGGGTCAGAACCGACCCGCGTCGTTTCCCGAAAGGGCTCCAGGGTAACGAACCCCCCCGGCAACGAGAGACGGCGCCGGCTCTCCGAGGGCTCTGATTGGACCGGTCCTGTCCCCGCCCCCTGGAGCACCTCTGACAGGCTCCCTTGATTGGCCAAGCCGGAGGACCTCTCCCCTGATTGGTCGGCCGAGCCCGGGCGCTTTTTGTCCTCTTTTTGGCAGGCCAGGCCCAAGAAAAGTAGTTCTGAATGGTGGTTGGTGGCAGGAGGCAGGTTCTGTGAGGGGCGGTCCGGGGAAGGGATTGACTGGAGGAGGGGAACCTCTTCTGTGCTGTGCAGAGACTCAGAGGAACAGGAGAGGCTGTGGTTCTGGACCTGGACCTGGAGCTGAGGAGACAGAGAGGGCAGGTCAGCTTCCCCGTCAAGATGTCTTCCAGGCTACTACTGCTGCATTCATGTGGTGTCGGAATAATCTGAAAAATGTGTACCCGACTGGGAAAATTCACATGAACGCCCCCTCAAGTCGGAACAACAAGTCGGCAAGTTGGTGAAAACTTTGGTACGCGACTTGCCGACTTGTGACATCATCGGCAGGAAGTAGCGGACAAAAGTAGGTTAAATGTTTAGTTGTGGTGGTAATAAACTTTATTGGTCACACTTTACAATAAGGGTCACAAAAAACATTAACGTTAACTAATGCTTATTTAGGGTTAGGTTACTAATGTTTACTAATTAATACCTTAGTTAAGGCTAGGGTTAGGGTTAGGGTTAGGTGAGTTAACCTTATTCAAGTCAGGTAAAGCAATATCTTTGTGCTTCAGGGAATTATTTGCTCTTTATTGTCATGCAAACACTAGAAACAGCTACCAGTGGGTTGTTTACATGCAAATAATAAAATATATTATCTTCTTTGTGGCATCCATGTTGTCCCCATATTACGACTTAAAAGCTCATGAGCACACCGAAGATGGAAGAATGACTTCACATCTCAGGAAATTGGACCATCTGATGAGACTGTGAATGCAGCACAATACTACAGTGCTGCCGAGTTGCCTTGGAGACACCTTGTTGTAACCAGACTGGGAGGCCGGTATGGACCAGTCTGTCAGGCACGTCCACTAGCGTTACACTACTACGTCTTCAGGTCCAGACCGACTGGCAGGATGATTCAAAGGTTTCACTTTCTATTGTTGTTTCTACCGATGTTGACAGGACCGGTCCACGTCCAAGTTGCTTGTTTCCATGGATAACTGTTTCCAGTTAACGCCGTAACCAGCGGAAGACCCATTTCTCCAGAATCACGACCCCCCAGCAGAGATACAGCTTAGCAGATTGTCATAAAAAAATAAAACCTAATGGAAACACTTCCTCAAACAAAAGCTGCTATAATACTGTACGAGCTACGTGACCTTAATGCCGACTGATACCCCCACTCTGACCTAAATACCAAAACACTGTCTCTGTTTCATGCTCCACCGTGTTTGACTGTATTGTATGTTTAGAAAAACATGGAACTGTTTCCACCGGCGACCACCGAAGAGACGCATGAGTGCATGGCAAAATGACACGGTGACAAGTGTGCACAAAAGTCTCTAGGAGGAGTGACAGGGAGAGCTGGGTAATTGATTGCTGAGTCATTGTTAGGAGGGGCAAGGCAGTGAGTGGGGGACAGGGTCTCTGGGCCCAGGGACAGTGGGAGAGGGTCCGGGCTGGGAGGCCAGGGGCAGAGATGGGGGTCCGGGGGGCACAGGAGCTCAGGGTCCAGGGGCAAGGGTCCAGGCTGTGAGCAGGGACCAGCGAACGGCCAGGACCAAAACAGTGAGACTGGGTTCAAACCCCAACCAACCCTGCGGCGTTAATTCACTGAACTAAACTCTCCAGCAGTGTGTCCAGTGTGTAATTCTGTAATCGCAGTGATATGGCGACGGGCGGCGCTCAAACCTATTCGACAAACTGCGTTCGCCTGTCAAGCTAAAGCCAACAATTCTATCCTATATGTTGTGTCATGAGCTTCGTACCTGTGTGAGAGAGACGGCGTTGTCCGGCTCCGGAGGGGAGCTGGGGGGGGCGGGGGAACACGGGGTGGGGGTGGGGGTGTCAGGGCGGGACTCCTCCCGGGAGGAGGCCTGGTCCGGGGCGAGGATGGTGAGGGAGGCGCGGGTAGTAGGGGTGTGGACCAGGGTGGCGAGGGGGGACTCCTCCCGCGGCGTTGAGGCCACGGTGCTGTAGGAGGGAGGCACCAGCACCACCTGACGCTGCAGCAGCTGCATGATGCCGCCGATGTCGGCGGACATCCTGGACTCCAGCCTGGAGAGACAAGCGCGGAGGAATATCAGCACGCCTACTAGAGTATGGGAATCGGTAGAGTAACGGAGAGTACCCGGAGTCGCGCCCTTCGCGCTCAGCGGCGCTCAGTTTTCAGCTGTAACTGTTATCTCAAAACATCTGCGGTGCCACTCATTTAATACTAGTAAGCAACTGTATCAGAGAAGCACAGAAATCAAAAACTACAAGTCCCAGACAACCGCCCGGTGGCTAGCTGAAGTTGCTGATTGCAGTTTTGACACGTTTGGGGGTCACTGGAAAAGCGTGACTCAAGCTCGCTATAGTTTATCATTAGTCGACCTGGAATAGTCTGTCCAAACCAAACGTCAACCAAACGTCAACCAAACGTCAACCCGCACCTGAGCAGCTGTCTCTGCATTAGGTCCAGCCTGTTCTCCAGCTCGCTGCACTGTTGCCGGGTCATGCCAGTCCGGGGCGGGGGCGGGGTCGGGGCCGGGTGGCGGGGAGGGTGAGGATGGTGAGGAGGGGGGGAGGGCTGGCTGTTGTGGCACGGGACCTCCTGATACTGCTGCTGCTTGCATCTCTCCCCCCAGAAACTGAAGATGTTGGAGACGCCCGATAAAGCTCCTAGGAGTGAGAGAGAGAGACGGAGGAGAGACAGAGAGATGGAGAAGGAGAGATACAGTGCGATACAGTTATAGAGACAGAGAGAGAGAGACAGAGACAGAGAGAGAGATACAGAGCGATACAGGAAGAGAAACAGACGGACAAAGACAGACTGATAGAACTAGACTGGCGTCTTTCCATAGCATGCTGTCGGGTCAACTTGATTCAACTTGATTCAACCTTATTTATTAGGGGGATCTATTAGCAACCCAATTAAAACCAACATAACGCCGATAGATTTGAAAACCGGAATTGTTTAGAGGACATTTGGAGCCACAAAGTAATCTATTTTGTTATCACCAAATGTCTGGTTTTAATACATTTACGTTTTAGGAAAAAAATATGACGTTTTTGCCTCAGAGATGCTCTCACTGCGCACCTCAAAATAGTATGCCCCTAAATGTAGTTGGTTGTCATAGCAACGCCAGTGACGTCATACAGTATAAAGGGGGTTTCCTGTTTAACGCTGGTTGGAGGAGTTCCCTTCCTCATGCTACTCAAGAGCAATCGCGAGTAAATAAATATCATACATGAGCAAAAACAAACACAAGTCTGCTTTTCTAGATCAAGGTCTAGATCTAGGTAGCGTTGCTGCCCTCTAGTGGTGGGTCGGAAGTATAACTTGTATACTTTTATAACGGAAGAAAAATAATTTGTGGATCTGCCCTTTAATTCAGATCTGCTCCAAAATCTAATCAGGTCCAGGGTACCTTGGGCGGAACATATGTACCAAGTATGAACGTCATAGGGTTTTTTGTTTTCAAGCTATGGTGTGAATTAAATGACCATCCATCCAGTCACCCACCCACATACCCACACATAGACAGCAGTGATCACAGAGAGAGACAGAGAGAGAGAAATGGAGAAAGTCAGTCTCACTCTCAATACAGCACAGTACTGTACTGTACAGTAGCCTACTAAGTACCGTACATAATCTCATGTAAGATCTGAATCTGTGGCTGTGATGCAGCAGCTGTACCTGAGAAAGAGTTCAGGGGGTTGCCAGCTTTGTCTTGCCTGACGGGCGGCATGGAGGCGTGGCTATGAGCGAGGCCCGCCAGGGAGGATGACTGGGCGTGGCCAGTCCCCACCGACTCCTCCCCCTCGTCCCCGCTGGTGTAGGCGGAGTTCCTCCTGCCGTCCAACTCTGTCTTCTGCCCTTTGCACCGGGCCTTGGAGCTCCGCCCCCTGGCTCTATAGACTGTTCTCTGGGGTCGATTGCTCTCCCCTGGCACAAGGTCACCTAGGGACACCACATTATTTTCATTCTATTTTCACACAAAAAAACATTATTTTCAAGATTTTCATTTCTAGTGTGAAAGCGTGTCGTACGTTTATGATGTTGTCGTCGGAGGGTGTGTTTGTATCTGGGGACACGACCGGTGACCCCCTCCTGATCCGAGTCCTCACTGCTCATGGAGCCAGCAAACATGTTGATCTAAACAGGCAAATCAATACAGGACAGTTACAGGCTGATTACGTGTGTGTGTGTGTGTGTGTGTGTGTGTGTGTGTGTGTGTGTGGTTGTGTCTTAGTCTCAACGCCAGACCCATCATGAAAGTTCTTTCGCTGATACATTATGTAAACTACGTTACTGCACGCTGCAGATCTCTCTATGGGTCTGGGACACTTCATGCAAAAATCTGGTGTTCAAATCCTGGCAATTAATTGGTAGCGCCGGAATCCCGGAAACACCAATCAGTAACGACTTTCGCAATAAGGCGTTCCCACCCATAGATATGCCCCGCCCATCTAACCTGGGCTAGCGTCTCTCATTTGCTGCTACGATCCGTCACTCAATTTTGACTGGTGAAGTGGCCCAGACTATTATGTAGTATGCGGAGCGCAGCGATTCAATGTAATATTTGAGTCTGGAGAGAGACAATGTGTGTCTAGCTGTGTGTGTGTGTGTGTGTGTGTCTGTCTGTGTGTCTAGGTGTCTGTGTATATGTGTGTGTGTGTGTGTGTGTGCGTGCGCGTGTGTGTCTGGGTGTGTGTGTGTGTGTGTGCGCGCACGCGTGTGTATATGTGTGTGTGTGGGTGTGTGTATGTGTGTGTGTGTCTGTGTGTGGGTATGCGCATGCGCTGTGTGTGTGTGTGTA